>NW_026739968.1:0-28042 GCF_022355385.1 Mustela nigripes | reverse complement strand
GACTCTTAATCTCACAAAACAAACTGAGGGTTGCTGGGGGGAGGGGGTTTGGGAGAAGGGGGTGGGATTATGGACATTGGGGAGGGTATGTGCTTTGGTGAGTGCTGTGAAGTGTGTAAACCTGGTGATTCACAGACCTGTACCCCTGGGGATAAAAATATGTGTTTATAAAAAATAAAAAATTATATAGATTGGGAAAAAAAAAAAAAAGAGACTGAAATATCAACAGGTTCCAGAAGTTCAGCTAGGTAGTTATCAAACCACTTTGAACACCTACAAACTCAACAGGAGATTGAAAAGAAGAGGAGCAGCAATTTTAGGAACTGAAATGCATGAGAGATTATGGACTCTGAAAAACAACCTGAGGGTTTTGAAGGGGCGGGGGGGGGGGGGAGGTTGGGGGTACCAGGTGGTGTGTATTAGGGAGGGCATGTATTGCATGGAGCACTGGGTGTGGTGCAAAAACAATGAATACTGTTATGCTGAAACGAAATTAAAAAAAAAAAAAAAAAGAAAATTGATCACTTCTGGAAGGTAGGATGTTCAGAGAAGTGAATCCAAAGCAACAGGAAGATAGACTGCAGAGGGAGGGGCCAGCTCCCAGCAAGGATTGAGCAGTAGAGCACAAAATCAGAACTTTTAGAAGTCTGCTCCACTGAGGGACATTGCTCCAGATGCTAAGCAGAGGTGGAGCCCTCGTGGAGACAGTGTGGTCTCAGGACCCTCAGGGTCACAGAAAGATTGGGGGTGTCTGAGTATGGCAATGCTCCCAAGTATCAGACAGGAGAAGCCACTGCAGAGATGGAGCTGAAGAGTGGGCTCTCAGCTCAGGGTTACCTTAAACCATGATCCAGGGCACAAATGGGCCACTGCATTTCAAGCAGGGACCCCATAAGTGGCACATCTGGGGTGACTTACCTTCCTCCTCTGGGAGGAGAGGCATAGGAGTGCACTGCAGGAATCTGCTGGGTTTGGAGACTCCAAACGAAGCCGTGTGCCAGAGGTAGAAACATTTGTTAGGCTGCATGAGCTCAGAAAGCAGCCAGAGACCAGAGAGATGGGAGGGATTGACTGCTTTTCTCTGAAGGAGCACTGAGGAGTGGGGCTGAGCTCTTGGCTCCTTCAGGTGAGAGACTGGAGGCTACCATCTTCATTCCCGTCTTCCAAAGCTCTAACTGCTATGATAAATGAGGCAGAAGAGAGAATTAGTGATATATAGAAAGCATTCAGGGAACAAAAGTTCCTGAGAGCAAACCCAAGAAGATTACTTAGTCTGGTCCCTGGCAAGGGCAGTGCAATTCCACTTTGGGCAAACACATTTGAGAATCACTGCAATGGGCCACTTCTACTGGGGGCAGAAGGTCAGCAAGAACATCCAGCCAAGACCAAATTCACTGATCAATGAGAATATCAGAACTCCAGAACTAAGGGAAAGCAACACATAGAATTTATGGCTTTTCCCTCATGATCCTTTAGTCTTTCAAAGTTAATTTTTTTATTTTTATTTTTTTCTTATCCTACTTTTTAAAATTTTCCCTCTTTCCTATTTTAATGTTTTTTAACTATTTTACCTTATCACCACTTTTTAAACCTTTTAAAAATTTTCATTATTATATTTTACCCCTTCATTGTATTTAACCTTATTTTTATATACATATATTTTTTTTTTCATTAAAATTTTTGGATACAATTTCTTCTAATAGATCAAAACATACCCTAAATCTAGTGCATGGCTTTTTTCTAGTCTTCAGCCTGATCACATTCTTTCCTCTTTTTTTTTTTTTTCTTTTCTCAACCAACTTCTTATCTTATCAATTCTTTTTTAGGACCTTTTTAAATTTTAATCTTTATAGTCATGTTTCATCCCTTCATTGTGTTTACCCTTATTTTTGTATATATGTGTTTTTCTTTCTTTAAAATGTGGGAGGTTGTTCCTTCCAGCAGACCAAAATACACCCAAAATCAAGTGTGTGGCTCTGTTTTATTCACCCACCTAATACATATATTTTTTCTTTTTTTTCCCCCTTTCTTCTCCCTGCAGTTTTGGGTCTCTTCTGATTTGGTTAGTATATATATTTCTGGGGTCATTGCTACCCTTTTAGTATTTTGTTCTCTCAATCATCTATTCTTATCTGGATAAAATGACAAGGCAGAAAAACTCACCACAAAAAAAAAAGAAAGAAAGAAAAAAGAACAAGAGGCAGCACCAACGGCTAGGGACCTAATCAATACAGACATTAGTAATATGTAAGAACTAGAGCTCAGAATGATGATTATCAAGGCACTAGCTGGTCTGGAAGCATGGAAGATATTAAAGAATCCTTTTCTGGAGAAATAAAAGAACTAAATTCTAACCAAGTTGAAATCAAAAAAGCTATTAATGAAGTGCAATAAAAAATGGAAGCTCTAACTGCTATGATAAATGAGGCAGAAGAGAGAATTAGTGATATAGGAAACCAAATGAAAGAGAATAAAGAAGCTGGACAAAAGAGAGAAAAACAACTACTGGACCACGAGGGCAGAATTCCAGAGATAAGTGATACCATAAAACAAAACAATATTAGAATAATTGGGATCCCAGAAGAAAAGAGAGGGGCAGAATGTATACTGGAGCAAATTATAGTAGAGAATTTCCCTAATTTGGTGAAGGGAACAAGCATCAAAATCCAGGAAGTACAGAGAACTGCCCTCAAAATCAATAAAAATAGATCCATACACCATCATCTAATAGTAAAACTTATAAGCGTTAGTGACAAAGAGAAAATCCTGAAAGCAGCTCAGGACAACAGGCCTGTAACATACAATGGTAGAAATATAAGATTGGCAGCAGACCTTTCCACAGAGACCTGGAAGGCCAGAAAGGACTGGCATGATATATTCAGAGCACTAAACAAGAAATAAATGCAGCCAAGAATACTATATCCAGCTAGGATGTCATTGAAAATAAAGGAGAGATAAGCTTCCAGGACAAACAAAAGCTAAAAGTTTAATTTTCAAACACCAAACCAGCCCTTCAGGAAATATAGAAAGCAAAGAGAGAGCCTAAACGTAACATAGACCAGAAAGGAATAGAGACAATATACAGTAATAGTCACCTTCAGGCAACACAATGGCACTAAATTCATCTTTCAATAGTTACCCTGAATGTAAATGGGCTAAATGCCTCAATCGCCGGATTGCATGGAGCACTGGGTGTGGTGATAAAATAATGATGCTGTTATGCCAAAAATAAATAAATTTTTTAAAAAATGATGCAGGGTATCAAAATGGATTAAAAAACAAGACACATCAGTATGCTGTGTACAAGAAACTCATTTTAAACCCAAAGACACCTCCAGATTTAAAGTGAGGGGGTCGAAAACAATTTACCATGCTAACAGACATCAAAAGAAAGATGGAGTGGCAATCTTTATATCAGATAAATTATATTTTAAACCAAAGACTATAATAAGAAATGAGGAAGGACACTATATCATACTTAAATGGTCTGTCCAACAAGATCTAACGATTTTCAATATCTATGCCCCTAACATGGGAGCAGACAATTATATAAACCAATTAATAACAAAATTAAAGAAACACAATCCAATAATAGTAGGGGACTTTAACGCCCCCCTTACTTAAATGGATAGGTCATCTAAGCAAAAGATCAATAAGGAAATAAAGGCTTTAAATGACACACTGGATATTCAGTGTGTCAATATTCAGAAAATTCCATCCCAAAGCAACAGAATACACATTCTTCTCTAGTGTCCATAGAATATTGTCCAGAATAGATCACATTCTGGGTCACAAATCAGTTCTCAACTGGTACCAAAAGACTGGGATCATTCCCTGGATATTTTCAAACCACAATGCTCTGAAACTAGAACTCAATCACAAGAGGAAAGTTAGAACTCAAATACATGGAAGCTAAAGGGCATCCTTTTAAAGAATGAATGGGTCGACTAAAAAATTAAAGAAGAATTTTAAAAATTCATGGAAACAGGGGGCGCCTGAGTGGCTCAGAGGGTTAAAGCCTCTGCCTTTGGCTCAGGTCGTGATCCCAGGGTCCTGGGATCGAGCCCCGCATCAGGCTCTCTGCTCAGAAGGAGCCTGCTTCCCCCTCTCTCTCTCTGCCTGCCTCTCTGCCTACTTGTAATCTCTCTCTGTCAAATAAATAAATAACATCTTTCTTTAAAAAAAAAATTCATGGAAACAAATGAAATGAAAACACAACTGTTCAAAATCTTTGGGACAAAGAAAAGGCGGTCCTGACAAGAAAGTATATAGCATTACAAACCTTTCTCAAGAAGCAAGAAAGCCCTCAAGTATACAATCTAACCCTACACCTACAGATCCTGGAGAAAGAACAGCAAAGAAAGCCTAAACACAGCAGGAGAAGAGAAATAATAAAGATCAGAGCAGAAATCAATGAAATAGAAACCAAAAGAACATTAGAACAGATCAATGAAACGAGGAGCTGGTTTTTTGAAAGAATTAATAAGATTGATAAACCCTTGGGTGGATTTATTAACAAGAAAAGAAAAGGGACCCAAATTAATAAAATCACAAATGAGAGAGGAGAGATCTCAACCAACACCAAAGAAATACAAACGATTAAGAGAACATATTATAAGCAACTATACACCAGAAAATTTGACAATCTGGAAAAAATGGATGCATTCCTAGAGACATACAATCTACCAAAACTGAACCATGAAGAAATAGAAAACCTGAACAGACCCATAACCTGTAAGGAGATTGAAGCAGTCTGGTTCTTTGCTCAGAGGGGAACCTGCTTCCCCCCCCCCCCTGCCTGCCTCTCTGCCTACTTGTGATCTCTGTATGTCAAATAAATAAACAAAATCTTTTTTAAAAATCTCCCGAAAAACAAGAGCCCAGGGCCAGATGGCTTCCCAGGGGAATTCTACCAAACATTTAAAGAAGAATTAATACCTATTCTCTGGAAACCATTCTAAAAAATAGAAATCGAAGGAAAACTTCCAAGCTCATTTTATGAGGTCAACGTTATCTTGATCCCAAAACCAAACAAAGACCCCATAAAAAAGGAGAAATACAGACCAATGTCCTTGATGAACACAGATGCAAAAATTCTCACCAAAATACTAGCCAGTAGGATAGGAATATCATTCTAAGGTCAGGAACATGGCAGGGATGTCTGCTATTTCCACTGCTATTCAACATGGTACTAGAAGTCCTAGCCTCAGCAATCAGACAACAAAAAGAAATAAAAAAGCATCTGTATCAGCAAAGAAGAAGTCAAACTCTCACTCTTTTGCAGATGATATGATATTTTATGTGGAAAACCCAAAAGACTCCACTCTGAAACTGCTAGAACTCATACAGGAATGCAGTAAATGTCAGGATATAAAACCAATGCACAGAAATCAGTTGCATTTCTATACACCAACAGTTAAGACAGAAGAAAGAGAAATTAAGGACTCAATCCCATTTACAATTGCACCCCAAACCATAAGATTCCTAGGAATAAACCTAACCAAAGAGTCAAAAAATCTGTATTCAGAAAACTGTAAAGTACTCAAGAAAGAAATTGAGGAAGACACAAAGAAATGGAAAAATGTTCCATGCTCATGAATTGGAAGAACAAATATTGTGAAAATGTCTATGCTACCTAAAGCAATCTACATGTTTAATGCAATCCCTATCAAAATCCCGTCCATTTTTTTTTTCAAAGAAGTGGGACAAATAATCCTAAAATTTATATGGAACCAGGAAAGATCCTGAATAGCCAGAGGAATGTTGAAAAAGAAAGCCAAAGTTGGTGGCATCACAATTCCAGACTTCAAGCTCTATTACAAAACTGTAATCATCAAAATGGTATGGTACTGGCACAAAAACAGACACATAGATCAATGGAACAGAATAGAGAGCCCAGAATAGAGAGCCCATCCATATCTGAATGACTCTATAGTCAACTAATCTTTGACAAAGAAGGAAAGAATGTCCAATGGAAAAAAGTCTCTTCAATAAATGGTGTTTGGAAAATTGGACAGTCACATGCTGTCCAATGTGAATGAAGCTGTGCCATTTCCTTACACTACACACAAAAATAGACTCAAAATGGATGAAAGACCTCAATGTGAGACAGGAATCCATCAAAACCTTGAGGAGAACACAGGCAACAACCTCTTAAACCTCAGCTGCAGCAACTTCTTCCTAGAAACATCACCAAAGGCAAGGGAAGCAAGGGCATAAATGATCTACTGGGACTTCCTCAAGACCAAGAGCTTTTGCACTGCAAAGGAAACAGTTAACAAAACCAAAAGACAACTGACAGAATGGGAGAAGATATTCACAAATGGCATATCAGATAAAGGGCTAGTGTCCAAAATCTATAAAGAGCTTATCAAACTCAACACCTAAAGAACAAATAATCTAATCAAGAAATGGACAAAAGACATGAACAGATATTTCTGCAAAGAAGACATCTAAATGGCCAACAGACACATGAAAAAGTGTTTCACATCACTTGGCATCAGGGAAATACAAATAAAAACCAAAGTGAGATACTACCTCACACCAGTGAGAATGGCTAAAATTAACAAGTCATGAAAGGACAGATGTTGGAGAGGATGCAGAGAAAGGGGAACCCTCCTACAGTGTTGGTGAGAATGCAAGCTTGTGCAGTCACTCTGGAAAACAGCATGGAGGTTCCTCAAAAAGTTGAAAATGGAGCTACCCTATGACCCAGCAATCTCACTATTGGGTATTTACCCCAAAGATACAAATGTAGTGATCTGAAGGAGCACGTGCACCCAAATGTTTATAGCAATAATGTCCACAATAGCCAAACTATGGAAAGAACCTAGATGTCCATCAACAGATGAATGCCTAAAGAAGAGGTGGTATACACACACACACACACACACACACACACACACACACACACACACTGGAATATTATGCAGCCATCAAGAGAAACAAAATCTTGCCGTTTGCAACAATGTGGATGGCACGAGAGGGTATTATGCTGAGTGAAATAAGTCAATCAGAGAAGGACAATTATCATATGATCTCTCTGATATGAGGAATCTGAGAGGCAGGTTGGGGGGTCATGAGGGAAAGGAGGGAAATTGAAACAAATGGGATCAGGGGGAGACAAATCATAAGGACTCTTAATCTCCTGAAACAAACTGAGGGCTGCTGGGGGCAGTAGAGGGGTGGGATAGAGTGGCTGGGTTATGGACATTGGGAAGGGTATATGTTATGGTGGGTGCTGTGAAATGTGCAAGCCTGATGATTCACTGACCTGTACCCCTGGGGCAAATAATTGTATGTTAAAAAAAAAAATTCTAGAATTTTAGAATTGAAACTCAGAGTAGTAATTTTTAGTTAGAGATTTACTGAATAAAAACTTAGCAGACTGGCAACTTCAGACCAAAATTTCATGAATTTCAAAACATACCAAGAGAAATTATCCAATGTGAAGTAAAAAGAGAATAAGATGATTTTTTAAAATAGACTCAGTGAACTGTGGGACATCAAGTAGTCTAATTGTAATGAGTCACAGAAGGAGAGCAAAGAAAGAATGAGAGAAGAAATATAAAAGAAATAATTGAAAAAAATGTCAAATTTAGTGAAAATCACAAAGCTGCAAATATAAGTGTCTTTTTTGAGAATGCATTTTTCAAAAGCATGTATTGGCATTACACAATTTTGGAAACTATGGAAAGAAATCTTAAAGGCCACTATCGGGGCAATAATATCAGTGCCATGGAGAAGACAATGAAATGACATCTTTAAGGATGTGAAAGAGTGTGCATATTAACATAGTATCATACATCAGGCAAAAATACTTTTCAAAAAAAACATATTTTTGGATAAATGAAAGCTTAATCAGTACAATTGCACTACAATAAGCACTAAAGAAAATTCTTCACACCTAAGCTAAAGTAACATTGTGTGTCAACTATACTTTAATAATATACTGCACTAAAAGGAAACTCTGATCTACAGGAAGAAACAAGGAACACTCGAAACAGAAAATATATGGCTAAATATAAAAGACTACATTTTCTCTTATCTTAATCTTCAAAAACAAATAACCATTTAGAGCAGAAATAGTGACATAGTAAGGTGGAATTACAATGTACGTAGAAATAATAGCACAAAGCATGAGGAGGTAATGGAATTACACTTACATGAGGTTTCTACATTTTAAAAATATTAAACTTAAAATTATATAATACCTAACAATTATATAGTAGTAACTCGAGGCAGATAAGTTAAGAATGCATATTATAATCCCTAGAGCTATCAAGACAACATAATGGAAAAAATAGAGAAATTAAAACAAAATAATAAAAAATTAATCAAGCCAAAGAAAGATGGGAAAGGAATAACAGAGGGAAAAAACCGATGTGATAAATAGAAAACAAATAGCAAAGTAGTAGATTCAAACTCAACCATATCAATAATTATGTTTTAAAAAGGGGGGACTAAACATAAACACACCAACTAAAGGCAAAGACTTTTAGACTAAATCAGGCATTGCTAAGCTATGATCTCACAGGCCAAATCCAGCCTGCCCCTATTTTTTAAAATAAATTTCGTTTTTTAGAGCAGTTTTAAGTCTGCAACAGAAGTGGGAAGTGTACAAGAATTCCCAATCACTCGCCGTCCCTGCACACACATAGCGTCCTCCACTATCAACACCCTGTACCATTTAAAATGTGTTTAAATCGATGAATGTCTACTCACACATCATTATCATTAAAATCAGTGGTAAATCAATGGTTTACAGTAGTGTTCACTGTTGATATTATACATTCTATGGATTTTGGCAAACATATAATGGCATGTCTCCACCATGATAGCATCATTTATAATAATTTCACTGCCCTAAAAACCCTCTGTGCTATGCCTGCTTTTTATCCCTTCCTCCAAACTCGGGTAATCTGATCTTTTTACTGTCTCCATGCTTTTGACTTTTCCAGAACGTCATACACTTGGAGTCATATACTATGGAGCATATTCAAATTGATTTCTTTCACTTAGTAAATGCATTTAAGTTTCCTCCCTGTCTTTTCACAACTTGATCGCTCATTTATTCTTAGAGCTGAATAATATCACATTGTTGGGGGTGCCTGGGCCCGCTCAGTCAGTTAAGCATCTGCATTCAACTCAGGATCCTGGGATCCAGCCCCACATCGGGCTGGCCCCCACATTCTTCTCCCTCTGGACTCCCCGTGCTTGTGTTCCTCTCTCTCTGTGTTTCTCTCTGTCAATAAATAAATGAAGTCTTTTAAAAATATATTACATTGTTGGATATATCACATTTTATTTATCCATTCATCTTTTGAAGGACATCTTAGTTGCTTCCAAGTTTTTGCAACTGTGAATAAAGCTGCTATAAACATCTACGTGCAGGTTTTTGTGTGGACATAAATTTAAACTTACTTAGGTAACTTGTTTAGGAGTGAATACGGAATAGTGTGTAAAGAGCATATTTAGTTTTCAAAGAAACTGCGCACTGTCTTCCAAAGTGCCTATACCATTTTATATTCCACTAGCACTGAACGAGAGTTCCTGTTCCAACGTTCTCACCAGCATTTAATGTTGACAGTGTTTCAGATCTTAGCATTCTAATAGGTGTGTGGTGGTATTTTGTTGTTTTAATTTGCAATTCCCTAATGCATATGAATGTGAAGTATATTTTCAGATGCTTATTTACCATCTGTATATTTTCTCCGAATTATCTGTTCAGTTGTTTTGTCCAGTTTTTTGTTTTTTTTTTAAGATTTTATTTATTTATTTATTTCAGAGGGAGAGAAGAGAGAAAGAGAAAGTATGAGCAGGGTAGTAGGGGCAGAGGGATAAGCAGAGTCCCCACTGAACAAGGAGCCCAACCTTGGGCTTGATCCCAGGACACTGAGATCATGACCTGAGCCAAAGTCAGATGATTAACTGACTGAGCCACCCAGGTGCCGCTGTCCATTTTTTAATAGGATTGTTAATTTTCTTATTGTTGAGTTTTAAGTGTATTTGTATATTTTGGATAATACTTCTTTATAAGTTGTGTCTTTTGCAAGTATTTTCTCCCAGTCTGTGGCCTATCTTCTCATTCTCTTGACATTGTCCTTTGCAGAAGTTTTTAATTTTAATAAAGTCCAGCTTATCAATTATTTCTTTCTTGTATTGTGCTTTGGTGTTGTATTTAAAGATTTATCACCCAACCCAGGATCATCTAGATTTTCTCATATCTTCTAGAAGTTTCATAGTTTTGTATTTTATATTTAGAACCAAAATTCATTTTGAGTTAATTTTGTCGTGAGTGTAAGCTCTATAAATACACTTGTTTTCTTTTTCTTTTTCTTTTGAATGTGGATGTCCAGTTGTTCTAGTGCCATTTGTTGAAAAGATTATTGTTTTTTAAAAATTTTATTTATTTATTTGACAGAGATCACAAGTAGGCAGAGAGGCAGGCAGGGGGGGGGGAAGCAGGCTCCCTGCTGAGTAGAGAGCCTGATGCAGGGCTCAATCCCAGGACCCTGAGATCATGACCTAAGGGGAAGGCAGAAGCTTAACCCACTGAGCCACCCAGGTGCTCTGAAAAGATAATTACTTCTTCATTGTATTGCCTTTGTTCCTTTCTCAAATATCAGTTGATTTTATTCATGTGGGTCTATTTCTGAGCTCTCCATTCTGTTCCATCAATCTATTTGTCTGTTCTTTTGCAAATATCACATTGTCTTGATTATGGTAGCTTTATAGTAAGTCTTCAAATCAGGTAGTATCAATTCAACTTTCTTCTTACTGTATTGGCTAATCTGAGTGTTTTGTCTCATAAACATGTCAGAATCAGTTTGTTGATATCCACAAAATAACTTGGTATTTTGATTGACAGTGCACTGAATCTATACATAAAGTTGAGAGGAATTGACATCTTGACAATACTGTCTTTAATCCATGAACATGAAATAATCTCTTCCTTTATTTAGTTCTTTGGTTTTGTCCATCTGAGTTTAGTAGTTTCCTCATATAGATTGTGTATGTATTTTGTTAGATTTATACTTAAGTATTTAATTCGGGTGGGTTCTAATGTAAATAGTGTTGTGTGTGTGTGTGTTTTTTTATTTCAAATTCCAATTGTTCATTGCTGGTATATAGGAAAGCCATTAACTTTTGTATCCATTAGCCTTGTATATTGCAACCTTGTTACAACTTCTTAGTTCCAGGAAGTTATTTTGTTGATTTTGGGGATTTTCTACCTAGATAATCACAACATCTGTGACCAAATAGTTTTATTTCTTTCTTCCAAAACTGTTCTTTTTTATTTCCTTTTCTTGTCTTATGCCTTAAATGCACTTCCATTGCTATGTTAAAAAAGAAGTAGTGAGAGGGGACATTCTTGTCTTGTTCCTGATCTTAGCAGGAAAGCTTCTAGATTTTCACCATTAAGTATGATGTTAGCTTCAGAGTTTTTGTAAATGTTCTTCATCAAATTGAGGAAAATCCTCTCTGTTCCTAGTTTAATTATGTATGGATATTGGATTTAGTCAAATGTATTATCTACATCTATTGATATAATCATGTGATTTCTCTTCTTAACTTGTTGATGTGAAGGATTACATTAAGTAATTTTTGAATGTTGAGCCAGGCTTACATACCCAAGGTAAATCCAACTTGGTCATGATGTATAATTCTTTTTATACAATGCTGAATTCAATTTGTGAATATTTTATTGAGGATTTTTACATCAGTGTTCATTGGTCTTCAGTTTTCTTGTAATGTCTTTGTCTGGTTTGGGTATTAGTGTATTAGCCTCAAAGAATAAGTTAGGAAGTATTTCCCCTCCTTGTATCTTCTGGAAGAGATTATAGAGACTTGTTATGACTTGTTTTTCAAATGTTTGGTAGGATTCACAAGTGAACCCATGTAGACTTTGTGCTTTCTATTTTGAAGGGTTATAACTTTTGATTCAATTTCTTTAATAGATATAGGCCCAGTTTAATTGTGTATTTCTTGCTTGAGTTTTGGCTGATCATGTCTTTCAAAGAATTGGTCCTCAGCTAGTTTATTAAATTTCTGGACATAAAGTTACTCATAGTATCCCTTTATTAGCCTTTTAATATTTATGGGAACTACTGGGATGTCACCACCTTCATATTTTATATTATTAATTTCTGTCTTCTCTTTTTTCTAACTTAGCCTGGATAGAGGCCTTAACAATTTTGTTAATCTAAAGCTAAGCATTAGCTTTTGATCTTACTGATTTCCTCTATTGATTTCCTGTTTGCAATTTTACTGATTTCTGCTCTAACTTTGATTGTTCCTTTCCTTCTACTTCTTTTGGATCAAATTTGCTCTTCTTTTTCTAACTTTCTAAAGTGTAAACTTAGATTATTGATTTTAGGTCTTTCTTTTTTCTAATATGTGCATTCAGTGCTGTACAGTTTCCTCTAAGCACTGCTTTCATTGCATTTCACAACTTTGATAAATTGTATTTTCATTTTAATTTAGTTCACAGTATTTTTAAATTGCACTTGAGATTTCTTTTTTCACCCATTTAGAAGAGTGCTGTTTAATCTCCATGTATTTAGGAATTTTACATCTATCTTTCTATTTTAATTTTAATTTCTAAGAGCATGTATTGTACAGTTTCTATTCTTTTAAATGTGTGAAAATTAGTTTTATGGCCCAGAATGTGTCTACTTTGGTAAATGTTCCATTTGAGCTTGAAAAGAGTGAGTATTCTACTTGTTTTGAATGAAGTATTCTATAAATGTCAGTCATATCCAGTTGATTGATAGTATTGACCCAACTATGTCCTGACTCATTGCCTGCCTGCTAGATCTGTTCAGTTATATTGGGGGTGCTGACATCTCCAAGTATAATAATGGATTCATCTATTTCTCCTTGCAGTTCTATCCGTTTTTACCTCATGAATTTGACACTCTTGCTATTAGGTGCATACACATTAAGCATTGTTCTATTTTCTTAAAGAATTGACCCTTGTGTAACATTACGTAATGCCTCTCATTATTTCTGACTATTTTTCTTATTCCAAAATCTGTTCTATCTTATAGCTACTTTAGCTTTCTTTTGATTAGTATTAGAATGATGTGTTTTTCTGAATCCTTATACTTTTAATCTATGTGTATTTTTACATTTGGAGTGGATTTCTTGTAGACAACATAAGGTCTAGTTTTTAAACTACTTCTGACAATCTGTTTTTCACTGTTATATTTAGACCACTGATGTTTAAGATGATTATTGATACATTTGGGTAATATCTCCCATATTTGTTAATGTATTCCACTTATTGGCCTTATTTCTTCCTATTATTGTCTTCCCCTCTTTTTATGCCTTTTGTGTTTTAACTGAGCATTTTATATGACTCTTTTTTCCCCTTAGCATATCAATTATAGCATTTTCTAAAATTCTATTTTGGTTGTTCTAGAGTTTGCAATATACATTTACAACTAAGTAAAATCCACTTTCAAATAACAGTGTAATGTTTCACAGGTACTACAAGCACATTATAATAATAAAGAGTTTTTCTCTCATACTCTAAATACTTCACTGTACTCTTTTTGCTTTCATAATTTCTGAGGGGAATTCAGATATAATTCTTACATTTCTCAAAGGTAAGCACTGCCCCCACCACCACTTGATTCTTTCAGTATTTTTTCTTCACCTTTAATTTTCTGAAGTTTGTATATGAGATGTTGAGGTGTAGTTTTGGGGGGTTGGTTGTTACTTTTGGAAAGTTTGGCATTTATCCTTTTTAGTGTTCTTTGAGCTTCTTGAATATATTTTCTTTTCCTTTCTATTTTCTCCATCTGGTATTCCCATTATGTATATGTTAAAACTCTTATATTGTTCCACCATTCTTGAATATCCTACTCCACTTTTGTCAGTCTTTTTTCTCTTTGTTAGTTTTTAAAGTTTCTATTAACATACTCTCCAACTCAGAGATTCTTCTTCAGCTAGGTCCAGTCTACTAAAGGGCCTAAAAATGTTCCATTTTTATTATAGTGATTTTGATCTCTATAATTCTCTATTTTGTCTTAGAATTTCCATCTTTCTGATTAGAGAACAAGAACTTCTCTGATTAGAGAACAAGAACATGGTTCTTGTTCAGTTTTTGTTTTTGCTTTTGTCTACTTTGTCCATTAGTGAACCTACCATATTAATCATAGTTATTTTAAATTCCTGGTCTGATAATTTCAACACTCCTGATATTTCTAAGGCTAGCTATGGTGCTTGCACTATCTTTTCAAATTGTGCCTTTTGCCTTTTAGTATGCCTTGTAATTTTTGTTAAAAGCTGCACATATTGTACTGGGTAAAAAGAACCATGGTAGTGATGTGATAGTAAGGTGGTATGGAGGGGAAAAAAAAGTTTTATACAATCTTATGATCAGGTCTCAGTCTTTAATGAGCCTGTACTCAGGACTGTGAACTTTATAAACGTTTCTCAGTTCCCCCCACACTCTTAGGTGGAACAAGATGACTCAAGGGGGATATAGGTAGGAATTTCCCTCTTCCTTCTCAGTAGGTTAGGCTCTGATAAAGTCCTATCAGGTTAGGCTTTGGTAAAATAGTTTTTCTTGAAGGCAGATCTTGTTTTTTAAATAATAATAAAAAAAGCTCTAGCATATTTCAAAATGATTAATTTTCTCTTCGCATTGGTAGAAGCACAAGAAGATTTTTCTCCAATATTTACTATGAAAATCTGGTCTAGCTCCTAGTGGTAAAATAAAAGTGTGGGCACCCTCATAAGACTGGAGACCCCCCCCTCACCCAAGGAGTTTTTAAGCTCTGAATTATTTGCACTGAGTCTCTAGCAATTCATCAATTACAGTTTATGTTTTCCTATCCCAGTACTGGTTCCTAAGGAAGTTTCTGTTCCAGTAAGTTGTGATTCTCTGTATCTGCCTGTCTTTTTAATTTTGAGGGTAGTGGTTTGCCCAGTGATCTCAATTCTCTAAAGAATCTAGGAAGAGTTGTTGATTTTCACTTTATTTGGCTTTTTACTTGTTCTTAGGACAAAAGGACAACTTCTAAGTTTAACTGGAAACTAGAAACCCCACCTATTTTTATAAATAAGATTTTGGTGAGATACACAAATGGATTGTCAATGGCTGCTTTTGTGGTACAACAGCATATTGACTAATTTTGACAGAAACCATATGACTTACAAAGCCTAAAATATTTATAATTTAGCCCTTTAAAGAAAAGTTTGCTGACCCCTGTAGTAGACAACTATATTAAAGGGCGGGACTCAACTATATTCTGTCTCCAAGAGACACATTTTGAGCATAAAGACACAAATATGTTGAAAGTCAAAGATCAAAAAAAGAAATACTCTGCAATAATAAGCATAAGAGAACTGGTGTGGCTATATTAATGTCAGACAAGAAAGTCTTCCACACAAGGAGCATTAGCAGAGATAAAGGAGAAATTTCTAAAATAACAAAATGATCAGTCAACCAGAAAAATATAACAATCTTAAATGTTTATGAAACTTATAACAAAGAATCAAAATATATAATGTAAAAAAGTGTCAGAACTAAAGATAAACAGGCAAATCTACCATCCTGGGAAGAATAAGTCATAAAACAATTAGAACAAAAAGTTAGTAATTGTATTTGCTTCCTATTGCTACATAACAAATTGACACAAAATTAGTGGCTGAAAACAACACAGTTTTGTAGGGTAGAAGCCAAGGTGAACTTGAATGGCTTCTTCACTGTGTTTCATGAGGCCAAAATCAAAGTATCAGCTAATTTGGGCTCCATAGCTTTTAGAGAAGAATTCACTTCCAAGGTCCTTTAGGTTGTTAGTGGAATTCAATTCCTTGTAGCTGTAGCCTGTTTATTGACTGTTAGCCAGGGCCACTCTCAGCACCTAGAGTTATATGCATTCCCTCCATCTTCAAAGTCAGTAATGGTGCATCACAAAATCTGACTTCCTTCTCTGCTACCAGCAGAGAAAATTGCTCTTAAACAGAGTTTATTAACATGCATGCCTCTTGGGGAGACACCTGAGGGGAATGAATAATTCTCGATGTGGTGGCTTAAAATTCAGATTTAAATATCACCTTCAGGGGCAACTGGGTGGCTCAGCGGGTTAAAGCCTCTGCCTTCAGTTCAGGTCATGATCCCAGGGTCCTGGGATCGAGCCCCACATTGGGCTTTCTGCTCAGCAGGCAGCCTGCTTTCTCCTCTCTCTCTGCCTGCCTCTCTGCCTACTTGTGATCTCTGTCTGTCAAATAAATATCACCCTCAGCTAAAAACAAAACAAGAAGGCTATTGGGAGCCAGTTTGGGGAGTGGTCAGGAAATGTATGGTAAGTAAAAGTATGATTTGTTATGCAGATTTAAATTGGTGCCTCCCCCTGTCATCAGTGAGTCTCCAGTAATCTTTCTCTTCCAGGTACAGAGAGGGAGATACCATTACAAATGGAGATTTCCTTTATAAAATGTGCTAGAGAAGAAAAGTTCTAATCAAAGAAAGTGATAGGCTCACCAAACAAAATAATCAAATCCAATAATCTTGCAGTGCTTCAAGGTGAACTTCCTAGAAGCCTTGTGAAGAAAATGCTATTTCCAGAACTACAGCATATCTCCCCAACCATATGTGTTCCTTTTCTTATTTAAAAAACTTTACTTAGCACTGGGTGTTATACATAAACAATGAATCTTAGAACACTACATCAAAAACTTATGATGTATTGTATAGTAAGTAACATAACAAAATAAAAAAAATCTTTACTTAGTTTTGAACATAAATACTCAATTCTTATTGAGCAACAACTTTTGATTAGATCTTTGACGCAGAAAATAACATAAACGCATGTAGATATTCATGCAAAAAATTCCTTACAATTTCAGAGGATTGATGAATCTTAGTCCTTATACATTAAGCTCAACCTTCCTTTCTCAATTTACCAGGCCCATGCTGGTAATAGCATTTTATCATCATGATACTCTGACAATGGTCTTTAAAAATAATTACTACTGTTCTAAAATTTTTGTTATTATTTATTAGTTTTATTATTATAAAAGCAAAACATGCTCTTTGTAGAAGTTTATAAAATAAAAATAAGCAAATAAAACATTTAAAACACCTGTAATCCCAATACCTGTGGAGAACCAGAGATGACTTTTAGATTATGTCCTCCTGGTCACTTTATTTTTAATCGAAATAGAGTTGACATATACAACACTGTATTAATTTCAGGTGTACAACATAGTAACTTGACAATTTAGACATTATAGAATGTTCACCACAGTAAGTACAGTTACATCCTAGTAACTTTTTAAAACATTTTTTACAATAAAAATAAGATCATGTGAAGTTTTAACTTGCTTTTTAAAATTTAATGATATACTTGAATATCTTTCCATGTCATTGAGTACTCTTCAAAAGCATTATTTTGAAGGGTAGAATAGGAGTGCCTGGGTGGCTCAGTTGTTAAGTGTCTACCTTCAACTCAGGTCATGATCCCAAATGATCCCAAAGTCCTGGGATCAAGCCCTGCATTGGGCTCCCTGCTTCAGCGGGAAGCCTGCTTCTCCCTCTCCCACTCCCTCTGCCTGTGTTCCCTCTCTCACTGTGTCTCTCTCTGTCAAATAAATAAATAAAAATCTTTAAAAAAAAAATAAAAGGTGGAATAAAATTTTATCACAAGCATTCATCCAAGCCTTGATTGTTATTTTCAATGTTTTACTACTATAAACAATGCAACAATAAACATCTTTGAAACAAAATTTAATTCTTTGCCAAAACTCAGGATATTTCCCTATGTCTTTGAGGTATTATTTTCATACATATTTCCCAATTGTTCTTCATTTCATTTTATATACCACCACCCCAACCTCCTAGCAGTATGGAAGATTACCCATATCATCAATCTTTGCAAACTCTATCTTATTATATTATTGTTGCTGTTTTTGTTGTTATTCATTAATATACTAGATGGAAAATACTGTCATTTAAATTTGTATTTCTTTGATTTCTAATTATATTGACTTTTTATGGTTTATTAATTGAATATCTTCCTGCTTTTTGGAGATTTCCACTTGGATATTCCACACACAACTTAATTTAATACATAGAAAAGTTAGCTCACCTTCTTCCCCTTGTAAATCTTCTCCTCTTCCAATATTCCATGCCTTGATCAATAGTACCATCATCCAGCCAGATTCCCAACCATCACTGATTCTTTCCTTCATCTTCTACAATCAGTTCATGACCAAGATGTGTTAACAGAATTTCCTAATTATCTTCTAAACTGGTTCACTTCTGTCTCTTCGCTATTCTCAACTATCAGGATGTCTTGCCTAGATGACTTCCCCAGAGCCAGCTGGTTCCCCCTGCTTTTAGTTCCATTCCCTTTTGACCCCTTTACAGGGTGTAGTCAGAATAATCCTTCCAAAATACAGATTTTATATTGCCATGTTGCTTCAAGCCCTTTAGTGGCTTCTATTTTTAGCTGGATGAGGTCCAAGTGTCAAGCTGTTACACAAAGCCTACATGACTAATCTCTGCTATTTGTACAGCAAAATTTCTTTGCAGACTATGTCTTGAGTCTGTTTCCTCTGCCTAGAATATCCTTTCTCTTTTCTCTCATTTCCTGGTGTGGTAAAATCCTACTCATCCTGCCAAGTCCAGTGTAAACACCTTCCAGGTAATTTTTTCTCCAACTCTCCATTCAGCTATGAAAGTACTCCCTGTGTGCCTATGGTATATGAGTTCTATATCTAAAAGAGCATCACGTGGCTATGTTTGAACTTATCTGTTTTCAAATATGTCTTCCCAATGAGACTTATTTCCTTAAAGACAGAGAAAATGTCTTCTTCGTCTCTGATTTCCATAGCCTAGTATAGAATTGGACATACTGGGGTATAAATAAATACTGAACAAAAGGAATTAATAAATAAACAAAGCAAACCCATGAATTGATGAATCTCCAAAATGTTTTCTTTTTTTTTTTTTTCAAGATTCTATTTCTTTATTTTTAGAGAGAGACAGAGCAAGCATGAATAGGAGGAGGGACAGAGGGAGAGAGTCCTCAACTGACTGAACCACCCTCCAAAATTTTTCTTAAAGAAAGTGTTCTTCCTTTTTTCATCTTCTTTTATTTCAATTCAACAAGGACTTACTGAGTTCTAATGTATTTGATGTAAGTGTCAGGGATTCCACAGAAAATAAGACAAAGTTCCTGACTTCAAGGAGATTACTTGCAGACATTACTTTTCCTAAAAAAAAAAAAAAAAAAAAAAAAAAAACCAAAATGAGGAAAAACTGTCTTTTTCCAAAAAAAAAAAAAAAAAAAAAAAACAAAACCAAAGTGAGGAAAATCTGTCTCTGTCCTTGACAGACATAACAGAACTTCCCACTCTCAGCTCATGAAAAAGAAAACCCAGTTCACAGTTCCTCAGATTTGGATAACTGTGGTAATTTAAATAATGTTTCTGCTGTCAATTTTACTACCACATAATATCATGTGGTTAGTACAGTGAAAACAACAGAAGGTGCTCTAATTAACTAGTCAAGTTTTGAGGACAGAGAAGGGAGGAGGAAAGAGAAGAAAGTGAAGATTAAAATTAGGAAGAATATAATCTGGTCTAGGATCTTATCCTTCCCATGACTTTCAGAAACTGACTCATTCCACAACTTTAACTTGACACAATTATAAATGGGGAATATCTCCACCATATGTATCAGTAGTTTCATGTGCGGAATATGACAACCAGTTTTATTCTTACAGAGCATCAATGCCCAGTATCTTGTATAAGTCATAAGAAGACATTTGCTCCCTAGGAGTTTGTATCTAGTCTATGAAGATAAGAAAAAATGAAAGAAATAAACTGGTACTCTTCATTCCTCTCAAACCTGGACAGTTTGGAGAAAAATCATTTCTCATTTGTGTCTGAGTTTTATGGTTCGCTTCTCACACCTAGGGGACCTAAGTAGAAAAAAAAATGTCATTTTGCTAGTATTTTATTCCAGCTCCGTCACTCTAATTGTTCTTTATTGGGTACGATCAAAAATATCCTCCACTGTTGATTGCCTTCTCTTTCCTGGCCTTTCAAATCCTTCAACCTCACCCTTTACAGCATCAAAATTTAAAAATAGGCAACAGTTGGCTTTTTTATGTAGTGATCACTTATTTTGTCAGTTAGAGGCCAGTTCTCTAAAGGCAGGTGTCTAGTCATGAAGCACTTGCTGTAGCACCACTGATAAGAGCTGAGGATAGACCAACAGTGAAAATGAGCACCTGCTCTGTAGCTAAGAGGACACATAGTTAAAACGTCTAACATTGTTTTGTGTAAAATAATTTTCTAAGCATTTTCCCTCAAATACTGATTTTGTTATATCTGTAACACCTAGGCCACCTCCCTGAGGAAGAGCAACTTATCTAGCAAATCATCCACCCTTTATCCTTGTGATAAGTATTATTGAATACCTACAGTACATGAGATGTTGTCCAAAGATACCAAGAATTATGCTCAAGGGACCCAGAAGACAAACACCAAACCAGGGGAAGTAATCCCAAATGGAAAGAGATTGTATTGTGGTGTCTTCATTTTATCATGTTTTATGTCTGACTTGTAATGCCTTTTCTAACTTAGATTTAAATCCCCAGGGTGAACACTTTGTTCTTTGCTGGTACCCGTGTGCCCCCAGTAATCACCATTATTAAAATTAGCCCCCCATGTCAACATTGTCATCTTTGATGTCCACTACCAACCATAATCCAGAGGAAATTTTAAAAAGGTTAATGTAGGTACATTAATTGATGTAGTCTTTAGAGAAGCACCTTTAGATATTACAAGGCCACAGTATTCTTTGCTCCTTGGGAGTGTTTTTACATAAAACACAAGATTCTCTACAATGCCCACATTTTGGCTCTGTAGTCTAACCTGTCAGAAACTGCACACACATTCTATATACCTATTGGATTTGAGCTGATGATTACAGTTCTGCTCCCCTAACATGACCAAAAGACACGAATACTTACTCACACCTTTGAGACTTAACAATGGTTCTTCCAGCTTCTTATGTCACCACCCTAGCAGTGACCACATACTGTCACAAGTCAACAAGGGTAAGGATGCACTATGGGGTTTACAGCTGTGAATTCTAAGACTTCACATGATAACCAAAGTATTTGTTGAAGGTCAGTGTCACAGATCTCCCTAATTCCACCAGGAAACATAGATCTGTCATCAGGATTAGTTAGTTGTAAGGGCAGCACATGAATTTATCCTTAAAACTGTCAAGACGTTCATAGGTGAAAAACTTTCTAAAAACTATTTTGGCTTTACAACAGGCCTCCAAAGCCTCCAAGGTAGGAACTGAGTACATGGTAGTAGGCAGTGTGTAAAAGAGTTATTTTTACAGAAGCTCTGTTTCTTGGGAGCTGGCAGAGGGAAGGGCCTTTGGTAAGTACTCATATTCTCCCCAAAGGAATCAGTATCCTGCCTGAGTTCCAAGTTAAGATTAACCCAGCCTGAGAAGTTTCTCTGCCCAGAACATTCACACAAGCCACTGTCCACATAGTTTTCTATTTGCCTCTAGCATAATAACAACAGCCACAGAAAACAGTAAGCACTTAAATCTTTTGGCCCCCTCTGCAAGATCTCCTTGCAGTCACTTTGGGATGCAGTGACAAGGCTGGGTGTCTAGCGCCATTTCTCTTCTAGTCTCCTCCTGGTGGAGAGCAGCATCAAATGCCCACGTCCCCACTGATTCTTTCTGAGGACCTGCAGTGGGCCCTGAGGCTTCTCTGCTTTGCTCCACTTGGCTCCTTCCCTTCAGGAGAGTGGTTCTCAGGCCTCCACATTGGCAAGGATTGAGGTTTAGTCCTACCAACACCTCCTACGGCCCCATTTCAAATTTGAGTAGCTAGACTGGGAGAGAGTATAGATCATATATTTGAGATTTCCCTGGGAGCACCACCTCATTGGCTGGGATTTCTAAAGAACTAAGATATTCCTCAAATACCAAGGTGAACTTCAGGTGTACTTTAGATATTAAAAGTGCCATAGAGTTGGAATAATTAAAATAGAATCCAATTTGGCACAGAATATGGTATACTGATGAAACAGAAGAGCTCCAAAACGGACCCTAATAGTGACAGAATTTGGTATCTGATAATTACTAACATGCACATAGCAGTTAATCTTGTGTTCTGGATGGTTATCAAAAAGATGTTCACTTTCTTCAGCCCAGTAATTCCATTTCCTGACAAGACAATCAGGAATGTGGGTCATGTGTCTAAGAATGTTCTTTGCAGAATTACTTATAATGCTGAGGCCGTTTATGAGATAGCACCCTTGGTCACACCATAACGGACTCTCCTATCCAAACTGGGCACATGTGCTTTGAAGGTTCACATCATGGCAAATTCCTTCCATTTCTGGAACAGTCTCCCTGGGAATGGGACAACTTAGCACCTCAACTTGGCTTCTGGAGTTTTAATGCAGGGGACTTGGTTTCAATATTAATTTTGTCATTTTCACTAAGGGCAAAGAAACCAAGTGGTTTCTGCAGAAAAGACTCAAGATGGCCACGCCGAGCCCCCAGTGCTCTGCAAATTTCTCTCTAGATTAGGCTTCCAGCAGCCTCCTCATGAATCCTGATTCTGCCTGGTTTCAAGGGGTCTTTTCTCCCCCTTAGCTTTCCCTCAGTAATGAGAGCTCCCAAATCTATAACTTCTTGTTCTAATGTTAGACAAAATGCCAGTAATGAACTTTGAACCACTTCCTGTCTGATTCCTCACAATCACCTCAGAATCCACACACCTAAAAAGAACAACATTATCCCTATCAAACTAGGATTGACTCCCCCACCATTTAGCATTTTAAGCAAGGAAATAAAAATTCAAGCTTCTATGTGAAGAGGAAAACTCTGACAATGGTGAAATTTAGAATGAGTACAGAGATGAAAACACCAAATAGGAGAAAATTATTTTAAGAGGAGGGGTGGTAAAACAAAACAACAACAACAAAACAGCTAGAGGGTCCCCTTCAGAACCATTTGAGTTTCTTGTCTTTGACTCCCCAGCACCTAGCACAATGTCTGAAATATGGAGAGTTCTGCTGAATCGAATTGAACAGAAAACTTTGTGATACCCAACGAAGACAAATGAACCCGGGTCACCAAAAACTTATTTTATTTTTATCAATGGTCAGCTGCTCATATATTCTGTTTCTTTGTTTTTATTTCAAAGTGTCTGATAATGAGCCCCACAGAAACACTATAATCAAAGACTAGAGCTCTGGATTTAGAATCATATTATGTTTTATGAGACCATTGCGTTTGTTTTATGATATCAGCTGTGCATCCTTGGGTGAATCTACCTTGCTTACCCTCACTGTATAACAGAGATAATACTTCCTTCTCAGAGTGGTTAGGAGCCTAACTCAGGGTCTTGCCTGCCATGTTTCCTGGGGTAAGTGAAATGAGGAGGGCAGAGACAGTGTTAAATGTATGTGATATGCCGAGTAGACACTAGTACGGTGCTAGACATGTTCAGGAGGAGGTCAGTAATTTTTTGGGTGAATGAATGCTTGCTTTGTGCACTCTTCTCATGAAACTTATTCAGGAAACTCAAAAGTGAATAAACAGTGCTTTTTATCCATCCTATGATCCTGCCAGTTTTCCTAAAAACCCATCCATGCTGTTGTTTGCATTGTGATTTACAGCCCTCCGATGATTACTGTCCTTGAGAAAGAATCTACATGTTAGGTTTAAAGAACCTAGGAGTATTTCTTCAGTTGGCACTGAAATCGCACAAATCATTTGAAGAAGGTGGTGGGTTATGAAAGCGTCTCTGAAAACCCACTCTGCTCACTCTGTTAAAGGATCTCCCTACTGAAATTTCTTGTGAACCTGATGATTTCACAGCTCAGGCTTATGCTGGCCCCGGATAAAGCAGGACCGCCATTCCTTTCCACCTCAACACCCACTGTTCCTGGTCATAGGGAAAACAGCGCTAGGCAGAGAAGCCGGGTCTAGACTGGCTGCTGCCCGTGACATGGAGTGGTATCTACTTCCCAGGTTGGCGGTGGAGGTGAGGAAATGCATGAGGGAGCCCAGGGTCTACTTCAGGTCAGCACCTGGTACTCCTTGGATCCAGGTTTCCTGTGCTGTCCAAACCCAATACAGCGGCCATTAGGCTGGATTGGGCCACTGAAATTTGGGGGCACACACAGATTTTTTTTTTAATATTCGGTCATCAATATTTAAAAATAAAGAGGTTTTATACATGTATAAGAATTGGATTTTCAGCTTCCCTTGAAAATCTGTGGAGAGCTGGTAACACATCCCCATCTAGAAATAATCATCTGGAGAAAGCCCTGGGTACTGCCCCAGTTAGCCCCAGTCCCTTGAGTTAAAAGATAATTTTGAAACAAAGGTACCAATCACGATTCTCATATGGATATAAAAGTGAACGCATGTTAAAGACTGCATTTAATTCATAATGAGCCAAGTGGTGAGATGTTACATCAAGTTCAAAGGAGATCCAAAGATCCAGAATATTGAAATAAAGGTATCTTTGGAGGCAAAATTAGGGAGGGAGGTCTGCTGACTCCTGCTGGACAGAAGTCATGTGTCTCTGGATAGGAATTATTTTTGCATTGCTAGCAGTTATTTCCAGTTTACAGAGTTGTGAAACAGCCCCCACAGAATCTGAACTAGATAGCCGCAGAGGGGGAGTTCTCTTCTGCGTCTAGACTCCAGATGATGCTCTGTTTTCCAAGGAGGTACACATTTTCCCCTACACTTCCATTTCCTGTCATCCTATTTATGGACTGCCTGGCCCCAGAAGTGTTTGCTCACCCAGATCCTATGGAGTGTTATCTCTTGTTTTTATTCGGTTTCTTCGGTTAGGACATGTGGAGATTATACCCGATAATGTCTGCATTCCCTCACAACTCCTTAATTCGCATTTCTTAGTACTGCTTCCTTCTGACACCCCACTCCATACACATATCACTCCATAAATTATTCATCCTTATTCAGGCATTTGGGTCCTTATCAGTGAGCCATAGGCTCCTCAATTTCTGTTAAGGTGTGAATAGGTGATGTGTTAATTATATGCTACTTTATCTTCTGCAGCATCTGCTTCCATATCTTCAATTACTACTGCAAACCATCATCACTTGTATGAAAGCACCCCCCCCCCCCAATATTCAGGTTTAAACATCAGCTGCTGCTGGGAAGGTCCACAAATCTATCTGCCAGTGAAGACCCTTGTCCCATAAGACTGTGCCTTTCCCCATACTCCCTCACCCATGGCCCAGTCCTAGAGGAAAGAAAACCTCTATTGGCTAAGTGAGGATGAAGATGAGAGAGGGCCAACCACTCCATCTTCCTGGACCCCAGCTGAGGAGCACAGGAGAGATTTAGGTTACCAAGCTAGGAATTTTTTAAAAATATTTTACTTATTTATTTGAGAGAAGGAGCATGAGAGAGAGCACAAGCAGGGGGAAGGGGCAGAGGGAGAGGAAGAAACAGACTCCCCGCTGAGCAGACCCCCCCCCCTCCAATGCGGGACTTGCTCCCAGGACCAGAGATGAAGGCAGATGCTTAATTGACTGAGCCACCCAGATGCCCACCAGGCTTTTAATTATTACCTGAGACTAGGCATCCTCATGATGAAATTGTGCCTTGATATTTTATTACAAAATTAAAAATTTTTATTATATAATCAAGACTAGAACAATTGGGGGTCAGATGGAGTTTTCACCTAAGAATAAGGTGAGACTCTCCCTACCCCATTCATTCAGCAAATACTTGTTGAGTGCTGACTAGATTTCTACCACTGTTTTAGATGTCGGGGACAACACAGTGAATATGACGACAAGTCCTGGCCTCATGTGGTTACATTCTAGTATTGAGATTTTATTTTTTTTTTTTTTAAGATTTTATTTATTTATGTGACAGAGAGAGAGAGCACAAGCAGTGAGAGCGGAAGAGGTAGAGGGAGAAGCAGATTCCCCACCGAGCAAAGGACCCTGAGATCATGACCTGATCCGAAGGCAGATGCCCAACCGATTGAGACACCTAGACGCCCAGTCAGTTTTAAAGAAAAGTTGAGAGATAGAAATCAGCATTGCATTTTGGATATACTGGGGAAAGTTTTTGTTTAATATATGTTATCATACCACTATTACTATCAGCCCACACTGTCCAGTGTTGAAGCTAATCTTCCATCTGTGGTCCGACTCCTATCCCGTCCACTTCCTTCAGGACCAGACACCCCAGACTACACAGGCATCATCCCAGAACATTAAGGTGCTTGCATCTATGTAACCCCCTGCCCCTCTCCCCACCCCATAAGAGGGCCTTATCACTCCTTCAGCCTGACTAAACTTTGGACGGGTTTCTTCCTGACTCTAGGCCCCTGGCCTCCCCTAAAGCATTTCCTTTAGAGAATGTGTAAAGTCTTTCTCTGCCCCTTTGAGATATATGTAAATATTTTTAAAAAGCTTTCTGTCAATTTTACAACCCGGGAATGTCTTCCTCAAGGACATCCCTTTGAAATGTAATTATCAAGGAGATAGCACCCCATGTCCAGTCTCTGTAGTGTGATTTGGGCACCTTGCTTCAATGTGTAGAACCACATCCTGTCATACAGTTTAGAACGGTTTATTTTTCCTTTGGATAAAGCCAGTGAACCAAAAAGATAACCTATGACCTCCTTTCACCCTGGGCCTCGTGGAATCCAGATGACCTACTGTCCACCAGGCCTTCTTCTCCAGCTCATCCTCAGCCCTTAAGAATCCTCCTACACTCTGCTTTAGCAGAGTTGAGCTCAGACTTAGCTCCGGTCTCTCCCTTTGATTGCAATAGTCTCTTTCCCCCCCTTGCAATAATCTTTTCAAATAAAACTTCTCCCTAAGTCTGAATTTGCTTTTTATTTGACACCCTTCAAACTTCTGTCCTGCTCTTACTCCATTCTCTCTTAGACCTTTCCTTCACCAGAGAGATTTCCTCAAATATGCCTTTCATTCCCTACAGCTCCCACTCACTTTGTAACCTTCTAGGATATAAATCTATCTGCGTCTTTCTCCTGAGCATCCTTAAACCCTTCCTGGAACAAGTCTCCCGTTTTGTGGCCAGATAGATCCAGGTTCGAAAACCAGCTCAGCTACTTACTAATGTGGCAATTCACTTTCTCTAAATCCCTGTTTCCATTATTTGGAAAGACAGCCATTATTTATGAAGTCAGGAAACCAGTAAATGGACTCAGATAGTCACGGTATTTCCAACTTAAGTGATTATAGCTAATGTTTACTGAGAGCTTACTATGTGCCAACTTCAGTGTTTTACATTTAATTCCTCACCACAATCCTATGATTTAGGTATTTTTGGTATTCATCATCTCCATATTACAGACAATTTTGAGGCTGATAAAGAGAATTTAGGTAATCTTTCCAAATCTCCAGCTGAGAAGTCTTGGAGTTCACCTTGGGACCAAAGTCTGTATAGAGCTTACCTGCTAAGACTGTCACATTCCCCCCTCCTCCCTCTCCCAAAATAATGATGGACTCTACTTCCCACAGATAACCACCTACACTCTATGCCCCAGTGCATTTGCTCATGGTGTTCTCTTCATGCCAAGTGACTGCTTCCTCCTTACCCAGATACACAAACAACAAACCCGAACGTACACTCATGTGTGTCTCCAGGTTATCCTTAAGACAGTTTTAAAATCCATTTTCTGAGAAATTTTCTCAAGTCTTCCAGAAATAGCCTTTCCTTCAATACTCTCAGAGCTCTTCATATCTCCACATATGCTTCCATTATAGAATTTACATTTGGTTTTTTTTTAAGCGTTTTTTTTTTCATTTATTTATTTTCAGCATAACAGTATCATTATTTTTTCACCACACCCAGTGCTCCATGCAACCCATGCCCTCTATAATACCCACCACCTGGTACCCCGACCTCCCACCCCCCGCCACTTCAAACCCCTCAGATTGTTTTTCAGAGTCCATAGTCTCTCATGATTCACCTCCCCTTCCAATTTACCCCAACTCCCTTCTCTTC
>NW_026739967.1:0-11617 GCF_022355385.1 Mustela nigripes | reverse complement strand
CAGTTTTAAATAAAAATAGTTAACAATGAATTTTCAGTTATACATTTAGGGTATGACAAGACAAAAACAAGAGGAGAGACTGACATACATTATGATACAGTTCATATGCTGTCTGTCAAGTGGCATAATTGTCACTTGAAAATAGACTGTGACAATTTAAAGATATATACTATAATTTTTTAAAAATAAAAATAAAGATTTATTAAAAAATAAATCTTATGGGGCACCTGGGTGGCTCAGTTGGTTGGGCAACTGCCTTCGGCTCAGGTCATGATCCCGGACTTTCAGGATCAAGTCCCGCATCAGGCTCCCAGCTCTTTGGGGAGTCTGCTTCTCCCTCTGACCTTCTCCTCTTTCATGCTCTCTCTCACTCATTCTCTCTCAAATAAATAAATAAAATCTTTAAAATAAATAAATAAATAAATCGTATGTTCTATGAAAGAAAGAATTAAAAACAAACAGGAAACCCCAGAGAATTCAGAGAATTTTGAAAGAATACCTTCCTAAAACATATATGTGATCATTATTTATTTATTTTCAGCGTAACAGTATTCATCATTTTTGCACCACACCCAATACTCCATGCAATCCGTGCCCTCTCTAATACCCACCACCTGGTTCCCCCAACCTCCCACCACCACCCCAGCCACTTCAAATCCCTCAGATTGTTTTTCAGAGTCCATAGTCTCTCATGGTTCACCTCCCCTTCCAATTTGCCCCAACTCCCTTCTCCTCTCTAACTCCCCATGTCCTCCATGCTATTTGTTATGCTCCACAAATAAGTGAAACATATGATAATTGACTCTCTCTGCTTGACTTATTTCACTCAGCATAATCTCTTCCAGTCCCGTCCATGTTGCTACAAAAGTTGGGTATTCATCCTTTCCAACAGATCCTTAATACTCCATAGTGTATATGGACCACATCTTCCTTATCCATTCGTCCATTGAAGGGCATCTTGGTTCTTTCCACAGTTTGGCAACCATGGCCATTGCTGCTCTAAACATTGGGTTACAGATGGTGCCCTTCTTTTCACTACATCTGTATCTTTGGGATAAATACCCAGTAGTGCAATTGCAGGGTCATAGGGAAGTTCTATTTTTAATTTTTAATTTCTTGAGGAATCTCCACATTGTTCTCCAAAGAGGCTGCACCAACTTGCATTCCCATCAACAGTGTAAGAGGGATCCTTTCCCCTTTCTCCACATCCCCTCCAACACATGATGTTTCCTGTCTTGCTAATTTTGGCCATTCTAACTGGTGTAAGGTGATATCTCAATGTGGTTTTAATTTGAATCTCCCTGATGGCTATTGATAATGAACATTTTTTCATGTGTCAGGTAGCCATTTGTATGTCTTCATTGGAGAAGTGTCTGTTCATATCTTCTGCCCATTTTTTGATATGATTATCTCTTTTGTGTGTGTTGAGTTTGAAGAGTTCTTCATAGATCCCGGATATCAACTTTTTTTTTTTTTTTTCCAAAAGTTTATCTATTCATTTGACAGAGAGAAATCACAAGTAGACGGAGAGGCAGGCAGAGAGAGAGAGAGGGAAGCAGGCCCCCTGCTGAGCAGAGAGCCCGATGCGGGACTCGATCCCAGGACCCCGAGATCATGACCCGAGCCGAAGGCAGCGGCCCAACCCACCGAGCCACCCAGGCGCCCCCCGGATATCAACTTTTTGTCTGTACTGTCATTTGCAAATATCTTCTCCCCTTCCATGGGTTACCTCTTTGTTTTCTTGACTCTTTCCTTTGCTTTGCAGAAACTTTATACTATAAATTTTAAAGCAGCCATTAACATAACATGACAAATGGTTATAGCTAACGAGATGCCAAAGAAACTAAAATTGAACCATAAGAAAAATAATTAATGCCGAAAGAGGCAGGAAAAGAGAGCAAGGGGAATAAAAGAACAGATGGGACAAATGGAGAACAAATAAGATATTAAATTTAAAACCAACCATCTCGGGGCCCTGGGTGGCTCAGTGGGTTAAGCTTCTGCCTTCGGCTCAGGTCATGATCCCAGGGTCCTGGGATCGAGCTCTGCATCAGGCTCACTGCTCAGCGGGGAGCCTGCTTCCTCCTCTCTCTCTGCCTCTCTGCCTCTCTGCCTACTTGTGATCTCTGCCTGTCAAATAAATAAATAAAATCTTCTAAAAAAAATAATAATAATAAATAAATAAATAAAACCACATCAATATTCACATAAATTTAAATGTAAATATTTAAATATATTTTTAAAGAGGAGGCTATTGTCAGGTTGGATCGAAGAATAAATGAAACAAGATGGGATTGGGAGGGAGACAAACCATAAGTGACTCTTAATCTCACAAAACAAACTGAGGGTTGCTGGGGGGAGGGGGTTTGGGAGAAGGGGGTGGGATTATGGACATTGGGGAGGGTATGTGATTTGGTGAGTGCTGTGAAGTGTGTAAACCTGGTGATTCACAGACCTGTACCCCTGGGGATAAAAATATATGTTTATTAAATAAGGAAAAAAAAAAAAAAAGCAAAAATTAACTATATGCTGCCTAAAGAATTACATATGAAATATAATAACATTAATCAGGTAAAAGAAATAGAATATAAAAGGACATATGATGCTAACAAAAATAAAAAGAAAGCTTGAATGATTATATTAATATCAGGTAAGTTTACTTAAGAAAAAAGAACATTAGGTGCGCCTGGGTGGCTCAGTGGGTTGGGCCTCTGCCTTCAGCTCAGGTCATGATCCCAGGGTCCTGGGATCGAGCCCCACATCGGGCTCTCTGCTCAGCAGGGAGCCTGCTTCCTCCTCTCTCTCTGCCTGCCTCTCTGCCTACTTGTGATCTCCGTCTGTCAAATAAATAAATAAAATCTTTAAAAAAAAAAGAAAAAGAAAAAAGAACATTAACAGAAATAAAGAGTATCATTCCATAATTATATATGAATCAATATTTTAAGAGAACATAATAATTTCAAATATTTATGCATCTAATAATAGAATTGGAAAACCTGGTAAAACTGCAAGGAGAAATAGAAAAACCTACAATTATAATTGGAGATTTAAATACTACCTTCTCAAAAATTGATAAAACAAGTGGACAGAAAATTGATAAGGATAGAGAAGAAATAACACTCAATAGCACTGAGTATTGATCAAATTGATCTAATTGACATAAAATCAACAGCAGCAGAATATGCAATCTTTTCGATTGCACATGGAACACTTAACAAAGTAGGATATTCTCTGGGCCACTAACAAGACTTGTTGATGTTTTTAAAAACCTGAATTATACAAATATGTTCTCTGACTGCAGTGGAATTTACTTAAAAATTAACAACAGAATGATGTCTGAACAATTCCAAATATTTGGAAAATGTTCTTCTAAACTTAACAGATTTAAGAAGAAATCCAAAAAGAAATTAAAAAATAGTTTGAACTGAATGAAAATGAAAGAACAACATAGCCAAATTTGTGAGGTAGAATGCTAGTGGTACTTAGAACAAACTAAGGTTATCAGAGGGGTGGTGGGCAGGGGAGAATGGGTAAAATAGGTGATGGGGATTAAGGAGTGCCCTTGTGATGAGCATGGGATGTTGTATGGACGTAATGAATCCATGAATTGTACACCTGGATCTAATATTACAATGTATGTTAGCAAACTAGGATTCATACAAAAAAACTTTTAAAAAATTTAAAACACCAAATGCTTATATTAGAAAAGAAAGGTCTCAAATCAATTATCTTGATTTCCACTTGAAGAAACTAGAAGACCAATTTATCTCAAAGAAAATATAAAAAATAAAATAAAGATCACAGCAGAAAACAATGAACTAGAAAACAGAAAAATGATGAAGAAAGCCAATAAAACCAAAAGCTATTACTTGGGAAAATCAATAGGATATATAAACTCTTAATCACAATGATTAGGACAAGGAAGCTAGAAGATACAATTATTAATAACAAAAATCAGAAAGGTGCTACTACCATAGATTTTACATATAGGAAAGGTAATTAAATGACAGTTTTGAACAATTTTATGCTGATAATTGACAATTTAGATGAACTGAAAAATTTCTTGAAATATACATACTAAAATCTCAAGCAAGAAAAAATATGTAAACTGAATAATGCAAGGCTATTTTGTTTTGTAGAAAAATATTCCATACATGTAACTAGACTGTCTACAAATAGGTCTACACATACACAATGATTTGATTTTTGACAAAAGAGCAATGGCAAATTCTGTCAAAAAAAGTGTTGTTGTTGTTTTTAATTAATGGTGCTGGAATAATTGGTTATCTATATGTCAAAAAAATGAGCTTTGATCCAAACTTTACATCATATGAAAAAAATGATTCAAAATTGATCACAGACCTAAATATAAAATCTAAAACCTTAAAACATCTAGCAAAAACATAGTAGAAAATATTTGTAACCTTGAGCTAGGAAAAAATTTCTTAGATTTAATTAAGTAAGACTTATCAACAAAATGTTAAGAATTTCTACTTTTTTAGAAACACCATTAATAACATTAAAAGACAAACCACAGACTTGGAGAAAATTTTTGCAAATCACATATCTAACCAAACCATTCTACTCCCAGATATTGTCCCAAAAGAAATAAAAGCATGCATCCATCTGAAACTTGTACTTGAATGTTCATAGCAGCTTTATTTATAATAGTCAAAAACTTGAAGCAATCTAAATGTCTAAAAACAGTGAATGGATAAACATATTCTGGTATATCCATCCAGTGGAATAACAGTCAGCAATAAAAAGAAATGAACTGTTGGTAGACACTGTAACATTGATGACTCTTAATCATGCTGAGTAAAAAAGTCATATCCAAAAAAAGTAAATACTGGGTGATTTTATTTATGTAAATTTTTAGAATGAGAAAACTAATATATACTGACAACAGATCAGTTGCTACTTGGGGAGTAGTGGCAGGGATAGATAGTTTATAATTGGGCATGAGGAATCTTTTTGGACGTGATGGCAATGTTCACTCTTTTGGTTACAGTCATGGTTTCACAGGTGTGTATGTATGTTTGTGTGTTATGTGTAAAAATGTTAATAAGTGTCATTTAAACATGTGCAGTTTATCAAAGGTCAATTAAAAATCAATAAATATTCTGTTAGGGGCATGTGGGTGGCTCAGTCGGTTAAGCATCTGGCTCAAGTCATGATCTCAGGGTCCTGGGATGGAGCCCCATGCTGGACTCTCTGCTCATTCAGGACCCTGCTTCTCCCTCTCCTTCTGCTTGTGGTGTTTCTCTCTCTGTCAAATAAATAAAGTCTTTAAAAAAAGGTAAGTCATTAAAAAATAAAAAATAAATGTTTTATTAAAAAAGATAACTTAATTTACTCAGAGAAGTGAAAACCGATGAAATTAACAGATTAAAAATAATTCTGAATAAAAGATTTTTAAAAATTTCAGAATAGAAGATCTAAATAAGTAAGAGATAAGGGAATTAAGAAATAAAGGAATATTTATGATACTAATAATAGCTAATTCACATTCAGCAGTTAATGTGTAACAGGCAGGCATTGCAACAATGCCCTTGGTACATGGAGCATAGGCAGTGGTGGCAGCCATGTTGGCTGTTGATATCTCATGGGTGCAACCCTCTCTGGTACTTCCCTCTATCAAAGGAAGGAGCCACCCAAGTCCAGGCCTCCCTTGTGAGGGGTTACTTGCATCCAATGACTGGTCCAGGCCGTAGTACAAAAACTCCCCTGCACCCCTACCCTTGCTTTGATGGACACGTCTGCAGACATCCCAGCTCTAGAGCTCCCCATGGAGTCATCTGACTCATTGTTGTAACTGCAGAGCAATTCACATCTCTCCCTGCCCCATCCTTCAATCTCCTACAGGCTTCGATTCCCAGAAACTTCTCCAATTAACCTTAAAATCCATTTGCCAAGGAGAGGGATCTGAGAGAGTTGATTATCTTATTTCACCCACCAAACAATTCTCTAAGGTATGTGATGCCAGTATCTAGGTTTTAAAGTGAAAAAAGAGTGGAGGTTAGAGAAATTTGAAGTAACTTGTCCAAGACCCCCAGGATAATGGTTGGAGAAGCTGATAAAACAGAGGCCTTTTTAATGACAAACTACATAGCCCTTTGGAGTGTTTTAACCAGGAATGAATCATAAGAATCAAATTTAGTATCTTCTTTCATAACATTTCAGGTGGGCATATTATATAAATGCTGAAAGCACAGTTTATCTTGATACATCAAATTACTTCAAATATGCTTTATAAGGTAAAATAAGATATAAATGATGGTATAGGTAGATAAATGAAGGGCTAGTTTGAATCACTGTTCCCAATGAGTGTTGATTAATAGGGCTATGTCAGACTAGCCTGTGTGTTTTTTGAAGGCAACATATTGTTAAGGCCTACACAGGCCTGCCACCTATTTAGCACTGATAAATGCTTGCGGAATTTAATTGAAATCCTCGGGAGTCCCTGATAGCTTGTCATCAGGCCCTATCCTTGACCTTGTCTTATGTGATATTTATATCAGTGAACTGAATGGAGCCTGCAATCATACCTACAAAGTCTGCAATAAGTGCTCCATTAAAACAGAACTAATAAATCACATATTAAAAGAAAATTAAAAGACATCTTATACAGCAATATTTATTCAAACATACTTAGGAAGCAGCCAGTATGTTCTAGATCCTCTAGATCCTCTCCCAGCCACCAAAGCCAGAAAATTGATTAAAATATTTTTTGACTTTCTGGTATAAGAGAACATTTAATAGATTTTATGAGAAGTGCAAGATTTACTTTCCACAAAAGGAATGACATAATTTGGAGTAACTGATAAGGCTTTGGGTTTCACTGGGCAGAGGATACAATTATAGGAAACCTAAGAATATAATATTGTTATCAAGATTACCTGAGTCAAACTCCTTCTGGGTAAACAGAAACACAACACAGAGCTAAATCAAAGGCAGTGTACCCAGCTGTATTCTGACTTGGTCAGACCATATCTACAATACTATATTCAATATGAGCAGCACATAAAAAAAACACCACAGCTAACCAAACATTTAAAAATGACACATACAGTAGCAATTGTCCCAATCAAAAAGAAAGCAGTAGGTTTCTCTGTGATGCTTTGGAGAGGTGGGAAAAGAAAACTAGAATGGAACACATTTTGGTTTTACCTGGAAAACCAAACTTTGTAACAACTACAACAATCTGAAAAGAGGAGTGTTCTCTCTCAGGATATGGTGAGTCTTCTCTTACAGGAAATATATTTTGAAAAGAAGTTGTATAACGTTAGCTCAATAACTTCTAAAGTTCTCTATACTTCTAAAGAGCAGAGAGACCTTTTTGCTTTAGGATCAACCATTTAAGGGAATTAAATGTCACTGTGATTTTTCATGGAGTTCATATATCCTGAAAAATAATGCACATATTTTTCCCTCAGTAATGTATTTCCCCCAAGAGAATATTCACTCAAACTCTCTGAGGAAAACCAAATTCAGAATGAACAATCTTTGTGGAATAAATTCCAACAAACAGATTTTACACCTTATTCTATTTATTTGAAAAACTCAGATTATTAACAATGCAGTAAAGATCATTCCCTACCCACTTGTCTCCTGACCTCAATCTACCAAATAATTTACAGTGTCATTTAAAATCTTAGGATAATATCTATACAACCTGAATTAATGGAATATGGATATAATAATAATGTAGTTACTACTTTCGGTGTCAATTTAATGAACTGAAGCAACAAATTTTTACATGTGTGTCGTAAATACGATTTGGTACTTTTTCTTTCTTTAGGGGGAGCAAGAGATAAATAATATAAGACAAAAAATATACTAGATAAAATTTTGAATTCTCTCTAACCAGACAATTAACAACTGCTATGAACATTGGGTGTATTACTGAAACTAGAGAAATATTTTGGGATTATCTTTTCTCTAAAGAGACCTAACATTATTTCTTTTTGCTAAGATCCAAAGAAGAAGCTCTTAATTTCTCTCTCTGGAAAAAAAAAATGGTGAAAATCACTCACATGCTGTTCATTAGAAAAGACAGACTACTCACCAGCTGTAGAACAATGAGTCTCATCCTGAAAACTTTCATTGAAAAAAAAACTAAATGATTTTGTAATTTTTATAAAGTTAACCTCTTAAAAAAAAAGGGAAAGAAATAAAGAAAGAAAGAAAAGAAAAGAAAAGAAAGCTCTCTGGGGCACCTGGGTTGCATAGTCAGTTAAGCATCCAAGTCTTGGTTTGGGTTCAGGTCATGATCTCAGGGTCCTGAAATCAAGCCCCACTTCGGGCTCTACCCTCAGCAAAGAGTCAGCTTGAGATTCTCTCTCCCTTCCCTTCATGTACTCATGCTTTCTCTCTCTCTAAAATAAAATATATATATATATTTTTTTAAAAGCTCTCACATAGTACAGTGACTAGGGAAGTCAAATAACACACATTTTTCTTACAACAGGTACTAGCTGTAAAATACATCTCTTCTCAATGTGCAAAGAAGCTAATAACTCATTACATGCAACTATTAACTCTGAAGACCTCAGTCTTTTAACAAAAATCAAACAGTGTGTTATGATTCTAGGACAAGGAGCTAATTAGAGGACAGAAGGTTGTGATTTTTCACTTTGAGATATAGTGATAGTAAAGGCAGATATGAAGAACTAAAGCAGTCAGTTTGTAATGTCTATCTGTGTAATTTAAAAGAGCTAGGGGTGCCTGGGTGGCTCAGTGGGTTAAAGCCTCTGCCTTCGGCTCAGGTCATAATCCCAGGTCCTGGGATGGAGCCCCGCATTGGCTCTCTGCTCAGCAGGGAGCCTGCTTCCTCCTCTCTCTGCCTGCCTCTCTGCCTGTTTGTGATCTCTGCCAAATAAAAAATAAAAATAAAAAATAAAAAAATAAAGAGCTAAAAATTACTCAGAAAAAGAAAATATTTAGACAGTAAGTCTCAGGAAGAATTTTGATGGAACTGTATAATAACTTTTAGCATTGAACAAATTTAAATCATTATTAACATCCTGATACCAAATATAAATAAAATACCTATTATGTGGAAGCCTTACAGTAAGCACAGGGACAACAAGAGATTTAAGAAATGTATCCTGTCCTTATTGAGCTTAAAGTCGAGCAATCAGAGATAGAAGATGGGCTTTACCATGAGTATGACGATTAATTTATACTGGCTTCCTGGAGTGCTGTATAGTAAAGGAATCTGATAGAATGCCAAAGCTTTACAGGAAAGGGAGCCATTTCTATGTATTGAAGCCTGCCTTTGGAATGCAAAAGACCAGTAACATCATATAAAGAAGCAGTATGCATAATGGTTAAAGCACAAGCTCCAGACCCAGACAGCCTAGGTTAAGCAAAAATAAGTATACTAATGTATACTAATAATCAAACAAATATTTGTGTTTATACACAGAAAGAATGAGACAAAGAAAGATGTATTTTATTGTATGAGTATATAAGTGGATCACAGATCACACACAAACTATTCCTTGCCCAGATACTAAGGAAGGATTTCACAGGGGGGGGGGGGGAAAAAAAAGGATACTAAACTGGTCTGTAGAAAGGCTAGGAACTAAATATGTGGAGTGGATGTTAACCTTAAGATGGGCTAGGCTGAGCAACAGCAATAGCTAGATTATTCCAGAACTAGGTTATTCCAGAAACTGAAACGTGTGTGTGTGTGTGTGTGTGTGTGTGTGTGTTTCTGGTATAACTCTTTGGATGAAGTAGAAGTTTCTTTAGAAAGCCATAGAGAAAACGGAATGCCAGGACAATGATTATGGACATGATTTTATATTTTAGGAAATAACTGCTATTTTTTAAACAAGAAAGTACTGTATTTTAGAAAGAGTGTCCCTTTAAAGTGTGTTGGAGGACTTCTGGAAGCTCAAAGAAAATAGCATCAACAAGTAAGAGTTCCTGCGTCAGTCCCCCCAAAATCTATACAGGTCTTAAGACAGTATGTTTTAACAAAGTAGAAAGAATGTGAATTTTAAAACGAGACAAGGAAAGAGAGAAACATCCTCTACCTGGTATTACAGAACTTTCCATATCTCTAGACCTCATTCAAACACTGGTGACTTAATGGATTCTACTGGTGAATGAGTCACAGCAGGACAACCAAACATGGTCTGTGTTTCCTCCATGAAGAGTTATTAGCTGTAGGTTCTGAGTTGACACTAATATCCAGGGACTCAAAATGCCCACATTGGTCCAAGAGTCAGAGTGGGGAACTGTGGAAATCAGTCATATTTGGAGTCTTTCCAATAGTCCATCTTGCAATGAGTCCAACAGACCAAATTAGACAATTCTATTATTTTGCAAAAGCATACTTCACAATTGTCAAAATCTTCATGGGTGTCTGTGTGTGTGTGTGTGTATGTGTGTGTGTGCCTGAGGGCTACTACAGTAGAAAAGATCAAGGACAGTGCTTCTCCCAGAATAAAGAAAACACAAGTGATACTCATTTTTGGTGCGATTCCAGAAATTAGTGCTGAGAGTAAAGACCTAAAAATGCAGGGTGTTAGTTCCCTTTGTATCCTGAATAACTCCAACTCTTTGGCTGCCACTGGTACCTAACGGACCCTGGAGGGTGACAATATGTTATCAAAAACTTAATAAGAAAGTGACATCAGTCACAGGTCCCATTGCAAGAATGGTTATCTTACTGATACAAATCACTGGAGCCCCTTACACTTGATACACATTTATGTACCTCTTGAGCTGGTGAATGTTTTCTTCTCAATCCTAATTAAGAATGACAATCAGAGGAGCACCTGGATGGCTCAGTAAGTTAAGCGTCTGTCTTCAGATTCCAGGTCATGATCCTGAAATCCCAGGATCAAGCCCCACATTGGGCACCATGCTCAGCAGAGAGCTGCTTCTCCCCCTGTCCCTCACTCCACTCATGTTCTCATTCTCTCTCTCAAATAAATAAACAAAATCTTTTAAAAATTTTTTAAAAAGAAAGACAATAAGAAGATGACCTTTATCTGGCAAGTACAATAGCAGTACGCCCTCTCTGTCTTCCTCAGAGCAGTTTCTATTCTCTTCATCTGTCATAATGAAGTCTGCAGAGCCCTCCTTGTATTCCCAGAAAAAAATCAGGTTAGTATTTAACATAACTTCATTATGCTAAGTCAGCCTGGAAAAGTAGTATTCTGTCTGTAAGACTTAGGAAGACACACGTATATTAGCAGGTAATGAGAAATCCCATGAATAGCCTTGTCAATAACATTGCCAGGATTCCGTGTTCTAAAACATGTCAAGATAACAACCATAAAGTGAGAGACATGTAGCAATAGATTTTTTAGTGTGACTAAACAAGTTGAGAATAAAATATTCACTTGGAAATCCCCATCTCATTAAACTTTTGAATGTCTTCTTTTATGGCAGAACTCAGTAAACTTTTTTTTTTAAAGGCCAGATAACTGTCTTTCTCTGCTTGACTTATTTCGCTAAACATGATACGCTCTAGTTCCATCCATGTTGTTGCAAATGGCAAGATTTCATTTCTTTTGATGGCTGCATAGTATTCCATTGTGTATATATACCACATCTTCTTGATCCATTCATCTGTTGATGGACATCTAGGTTCTTT
>NW_026739966.1:21230-28751 GCF_022355385.1 Mustela nigripes | reverse complement strand
ATGGCCTCTTCCCACCATGACTCACTGAAGCTTTTTACACGTTGTATGCATTAAGCTATAGTTCCCAAAGCTCATCTTCTCTAGTGCCATTAATTTTTAGGGGACCAGGCAAACCTTAAACTTGTCCCCCTTAATTGGATGCCTTTGCCCACACAATCTCTTTGAATGCCTTTCACCATGATCCTTGAATGAGATCTGAGACCACTGCTGGTACCTAACACTTCTTGGCACCTTGTCTGTTAGGTTCTTGGAAGAGGAGGTGGCTATGGAGGTGAGTGGGGATGGGAGTGGGAGGATTTCTCCCTTCACTTCCCTTTTTGTTTTTTCAAATAATGGGTTTTGAGGGGGAGGGAAAGGTTACCCAGACAATTTATTTTCCATCTCCCATTGATAAAATGTTTACCACTCCCCACCGGAAGAATTTAGATCTTTCTTTTGAATCTCCAGGAAAATCTCCCAAACCCAGCCCACCACCATGTGGATTCAGCCATCTTCTGATTCACCTCCAGATTATCTCCTCCTAACTGCTCAAGCCACAGGTTAAGGGCGAAATGTTCAATGCCCAAGCAATTAAGTGGGGAGCACGTTTATCTAAGCAATTGCATGCAGCTCTGTATCTGCATACAGGGGGTCTCTCCCAAGCCTTTCCAACCTCAGCAAAACAAGAAAAAGCCCCAGCGATCTGGGGGTATATATCATTCATTCATTCCTGTGTTCAACACTCATGGCGGATCCCCACCAAGGCAGTGGGAGAGCAAGGCCGGGAGAAATCCTGGAAGCTGAAGTCTGAGGAGGATTTCAAATTCAAGTCAGAGATGAAAGAAACATCTGGACTGGGTCCTCAGGTACACGCAGTATTCTGAACTGAGGCTAGAACCAGCTCTACAGGTGGGCTTTCACAGGTGGGCTCCGACTCAGTTTCCTGTATATTCATTCATGAAATAGCTCTGTGGGTCAACATGCAGAACAAAACCATAATAAAAGTGACAATGAGGAGAGGAAAGGGACGCGAGAAGGGCATATGAGTGGGGAGAGAGGAAGAGCCAGGGCGGAAAAACCGAGAATCCCTCCCTGTGCTCCTTGCTGCCAGGGAGGTCTGAGGGACTAGTTTCCACCTGGGATCCCAAGTCCAGAACAAAAGCAGCGGGGCCACGGCGCGGGACCAGGGAAGGGGTTCCTCGGGAAGGCGCGCGTGGGGGTGCTGAACGATGGGGGCTAGCGCGCCCGCTGGCGGGGGGCACCTCGAGCGTCGCTGTGCCCGGTCAGACCCCATGCGGACCCGGGTGCGGCGCCGCGTCGGGGGTGGTCCCGGTGCCCCGGGGTTCGCGGGAGGCTGGGTCCCCACCCCCGTGATCTCGCGGCCCGCTCTTTCTGCTCCAGGTGAGGGCGCGGCAAGGTGTCACTTTACCTGCGTGCAGAGGGTCGTCTGGAGAAGCCATGGGGCGGTGAGGGGCAGCGGGACATCGTGGCCTCGGGGGCTGGGCTGGAGCGCAGGAGCGCATGGGCGGCGTCGGGTGGGTCCTGCAGTCCCGCCTGGGCCGCAGCACAGCACCCCGGCGCTGCAGCGCCCCTCCTCAGCCAGCCCCTCCAACTCCTCCCAGACTCTCCGCCTCGTCCTCCCTGAGCTCACTTCCCGCTTTGGCAATTAGCAAAGCCCCTTCTCCGGGCCGCCCCCCCCCCTCCTGAGGCGCAGGCCTGGACTGGGGCGCGGGGCGAAGCCCCTGGGGGCTGAGCGTCGCCAGCGCCGGTGCTGGGCGGCCTCCTAGCCTTGCTCCCCGAGCGGGTGTCCGCGGGCGACCTGGCTGCGAAAAGATCATCAGCCCCAAACCCTGGCTGCACTCTCGGGTCACTTCGCTGGCTTCCTGATTGTGCGCAAAGCCGGGAACCAGCTTCCCCAGCACAGGCCTGGGCTAAGATGCCTGCCCGCAATCTGTTTGAGCAGTCTCCTCATCTCCAGGCAGGGTCTGCCATTGCGTGATGGCATGCGCGAATAACTTCGACCTGGATGTTTGGGGTTTTTGTTTGTTTTTTGGTCATGACCTCCAGGGTAGGTGCTCCACAAAGGGAGTGAAAAGAGGACGCCTGATATATATGCATACGGCCATTCTAGAAAAATAGCTTGGGGTTCTCTCAGAAATGCAGCATTGGTCCTTGCACTACGGTTTAATACAAAAGGGATTATGCACCAAGTTACTTAAATGAGCCTACGTTGAAATCGTTTACTGAAAATAAATATTTAAAATAGTTATATGCTGCTTCCAGTCGGCGACCGCCACGAGAGAAGAATTAGGCACAAACAAGTCAGCTCCAAAATACTGGGAGCAGGGGACAACAGCCGAAAAGGACTGCTGCCTTGAGCAACTCCACAGTCTCACTTTTATTACATAGAAAATAGCCAACAGAAGGATTGATGAAGGTCACACGTTAGTCAGGTCTTGCAGGTCAGCAAGGCGGAGTGCAATGTTTATAGTTAACCAAGCACATTCAAAGGACTCATCTAACTAACAAGGAGCACTTCTGGGAAGAGAAAGGAGCGATCACGAAAAGGGGAAGCAGGCGGTTTTTGTTCCACCCTGAGCTGACCGGGCGTTCCTGGGTGCTCGGCTTCCCTGAAGCAGGTGGCATTCCGCCCTGAGCGAGCCGGGCATCCCCAGCTGCCCAGCTTTACGGTCGTACATCGTCCTTCTCCCCAAAGACCTGTTGTCAGTATCAGTGTTTCTTAAGGCCATATCTAAATGTGCTTGGCAACTAGTAAAATCCTCCAGGGGTTACAGTTTAAGTAACAAATTGTTCCGAGGGGCAGCAGCAGTTATGTTTTAACTAAATCTATCGTTAATCATAAATCTATTACACGAAGGTTACAGGCAATTTAAATGCAATAGCACTCTCTTCAGGGTTTTAAATAATCCGTGTCCGTCTTGGCACATGAGAATGCAAAGATAGGAAATGGTTTGTAAAAGATCATATAATAACTTTTACTATACGGTATCAGCAATTTATGATAAAGGAGCGGCCTCCAGCTAAAAACTCAGCTTTGAAAAATGCAGAAAAGCAGCAAACGTTTACATACCCTCTTGGTGACCAGAGGCGTGCTTTGTGCCCCTCATCATCTCTTTCGTGGTTCTGAGGCCCATGGCTCTCAGTAGTTTAGTGTCTTATTCTCTGGAATAGGCCATTGAAGAAATACCAGGCCCAGAGAAGAAGGTCCTGCTAGGTATCTGCAGAAAGTACAACCTTTTAGATGAAGCTTTCTGGGGAATTTGTTAGTGGTTTTGTCTGCTTCTGATAGGAAGGGAAATTTTTTTTTTAAAGATTTTATTTATTTATTTGACAGACAGAGATCACAAGTAGGCAGAGAGCAGGCAGAGAGAAAGGTGGAAGTGAAAGACCCCTCTCCCCTTGCTAAAGGCTTGTTTAAGTAACCTGATGTCCCCACAGCACCCCTTCTCCCCTTGCTGAAGGCTTGATTGTTCCCATAGCTGGATGGCAACACATACCAGGATGTCTCTTGTCTGTGATCACCCGGTCTGTCAAAAGAAAAGACAAATGAGGAATAGAGTGTACCTGGGACTTTCCAGAGTGCTGAGCCAAGGCCCACCAGAACAAACTGTTGTGTCTTTGCCTTAAACACAGTGCCTGACAACGCTTGATTTAAATTTACCAATCAGATTCCTGTAACCATGCATCTGCTTCTGTAAGACCGCTTCCCGCCACCGCTTCCCGCCACCCCAACCCTTGCCCTATATAATCTGTTCACCAACCTAGCCCTGCACGCTCAGTCCACAAAGGCTGATGAGTCCGCAGGCGCCTGTGTAACCAATAAACCTCTTGCAACTTGCATCCAGTGGAGGCTTGGTGTGTGCTTCTTGGGTGCGGATCGAGGGTCTTTCAGAAGCAGGCTCCCCGCTGAGCAGAGAGCCTGACATGGGGCTCAATCCCAGGACCCTAGGATCATGACCTGAGCCAAACACAGAGGCTTTAACTCACTGAGCCACTCGGGTGCCCCAGGAAGAGAAATTTTTTAAAGAGTATTTTCTCTTTGAATCTATTTTGAGGTTTGGTTTGTGGTTCTTTCTGACTTCTCATGAAGATGGAATTATTTCTGAGGTTGGTTGTCAAGAACCGCATACCAAATCGAGCTATCTTGTTAGCAATAAATAAATAAATAAATACTCAAGTGTTGGTATAAAGCTATTATACTTTTCAAAACCCCGAACTATAATTCATGTATCGTGATCATTCTTTATCATATCAAACAGGAGAGAGGTGGCAGAAATGCACTTTCAGGTTAATTTTTTTACAAGGAAGATTGACTTATGAACCTACTTTGTTATTCCCTTTCATTCAATTTCCCTGTACCTCCTTTTCTATGAATTGTAACGGTAACCCATCATGATTTTTATGGTTGCCACGTGCTTTGTGAACCATAAAGTGTATGCTATAAATGGGAGCGCTTTTCTTTTTTGCAGTTTACAAAAAACTAATTTTTTAAATTTATTTTTTATTTATTTTCAGCATAACAGTATTCATTCTTTTTGCATCACACCCAGTGCTCCATGCAAGCAGTGCCTCTATAATACTCACCACCTGGTACCCCAACCTCCCAACCCCCCGCCCCTTCAAAACCCTCAGATTGTTTTTCAGAGTCCATAGTCTCTCATGGTTCAGCTCCCCTTCCAATTTCCCCCACCTCCCTTCTCCTCTCTAACTCCCCATGTCCACGAAAAACTAATTTTAAAATATTCATCCACCAGAGTACCCAAAGGGCTCCCATATAAAATATCTGTTGTTACATTATGTCATTCTGCTTTCGCTTCTATTGCTGTCCAAACAATGTTTTAAAACATTCTTTAAAATGGGCCTTTTTAACAAGATTTTTACAAAAGATTTTATTTATTCATTTGTCAGAGAGATAGCACAAGCAGAGAGAGAGGCCGGCAGAGTGGGAAGCAGGCTCCTGGTAAGCAAGAAGCCCGATGGGGGACTCGATCCCAGGATGCTGGGATTATGACCTGAGCTGGAGGTAGACAATTAACCAACTGAGCCATCCATGTGTCCCTGAAAGGGGCATTTTTGACATTTCCTGATAGCACCTACACAGTCATGAATCTCACACTCATGATATATGGGGCTAGTGGACTTGACAATCATGGAGTCAAGCATGGCTGGATTTGACTCACGGGCCTGTCACTGTGAATTTGGGTGGCTTACTAAACTTGATACATATAAACCCAAGCATGTAAGAATTTGCAGGATTGTGACAGTTCAGTGGTATAATGTATACATAAAAATACCTAAACCAGTGTCTCTCACAAAGTAGGTACAAATATACCAGCTCCCTTCCTGCCTTCATTCTGTCCTTGGAATTCCGTCCCTTGGGAGAAGTTCCTACTGCCTTTGTTACAAGAAATGAACAATATTTACTACACTGTTGGTCCATAGCATGGATCAATACATTGAGTGATAGTATTAACATACGTCTTGAACTGCCCATTGCCCCCCATGCACCAAATAAAATGTCATGCTCTGGGGAAAACAAAGTGAGAGGCCCCCAACTTTCAGGAGTTATGGACAGGAGAGAGATGCAAATACTGTGTCAGTGTAGAACCAGGGTAACTAATGTTTAAACCAGGAAGAGAATGTGTGTGGAAGAAAGGCACTGATGATGTATAACGCCATTTGGCTGGGTGGTGACTACCCTCAGACTGACAATTTGCCATGAAAGCATCCGGGAAAATTTGAGATCTTTATTAGTGACAATATGGCTATATGCTTAAGGAGAAGAAAAAAACCAAAACCCAAAAACCAAAACACAAATACACACAAACTGCTGGTCTTGTGTCTTTTCACAAATAATGACAGTTATCAGAAATTTTATCTTTAAATGGGGAAAACAGCAACTGAAAATGTATTTCATTTGATTCATCACAGAATATGGTATTTTTGTTCATTTCACACTATTTTTGTTAAGTTTTATTTAAATTAATGCAATCTGAGATAAAATGTTAATATTCCTGAGGGTAGAGGCGCCTGGGTGGCTCAGTGGGTTAAGCCGCTGCCTTCAGCTCGGGTCATGATCTCAGGGTCCTGGGATTGAGTCCCACATCGGGCTCTCTGCTCAGAAGGGAGCCTGCTTCCCTCTATCTCTCTCTGCCTGCCTCTCTGTCTACTGTGATCTCTCTCTGTCAAATAAATAAATAAAATCTTTTTTAAAAATGTTCCTGAGGGTATAGACATTGTATACAAATGAACCCAGCTAAGTGGGCTCCTGGACAGGGCCTGAACTATTTATAAAAGTAGCTGGAGCTAAGTGGTTTCTTCCAGAACAAGACAACGTCTTCCTTCCGTTGCACTTGCCTTCTACAGCCTAAGTGGGAGTTAATACGTTCACTTGTCTCCTTAAATTTTGTCCAGAGTGTGTAAAAGCAGTCATAGGGGACCTGGGTGGTTTTGGCGTCTGCCTTCTCATAACAATGCCCCAGTTTTCTCCTGGAGAATCAACATTCCTGCTTTCAGTCCATGCAGTTAGGCGGCGGCAACTTCACTCTAGCAGTTGGCATATCACCCACTAATGGCCTTTGAGAACATCACTGAGTGAGCCGTGAGTTTAGTCGATGCACGAGACCTTTGCTGGGTCGGTGAGGTGGTGGGTCTCTGAATAACTAGCCCGAGATCCACTTGTGTATGGTGGAACAAATGAGCAGAGTGATGTGTTGGCCAGAGTGCCCATCCTAGAGAGCCCTGAATGCCAGACAAAAGCATTTGAGACTATTTTTTTTCAGGCAACAGGAAGCCAGGAAGCTAGTTTTGAAAAGCAGCACATGAAAGTTGGTGTTTTTGGAGGATTAGTCGGTCAGCTGTGTGTAGGATATGGTGGAGGGAGGAGAGAACGCAATCCATGAGTGCTTTTAATCTTTATGATGCACTGTAATTTATTATGAAGTTGAATTTGCATCCTTATCCAAACGTGAGGGAAACTCCTGTCCAAAACTGTAACTGTTTTTTGGTTGCCCTTTTTTTTAAGTTTGTATTTATTTATATGACACAGAGAGAGATCACAAGCAGGCAGAGAGGCAGGCAGAAAGAGAGAGAGAGAAGCAGGCACCCAGCTGAGCAGAGAGACTGATGCAGGGCTAGATCCCAGGACCCTGAGATCATGACCTGAGCCAAAGGCAGAGGCTTAACCCACTGAGCCACCCCGGTGCCCCTGGTTGCCTTTTTAAGCATTCCTTGTCTCACATGAAGTGATTACAAATTTGCAGATGTGCATTAAAATGATGTATTCCAAAATGTTAACAGAGGAATTAAAAAACTTATTAAGTAAAATATTATCATTTTTGTTGATTTGAACCCTATTTGACAAGGGACATAGCATTCTGGTGCATATATGTAAACATGAATAATTATTTTTTTATAAAATATTTATTTATTTGACAGAGATCACAAGTAGGCAGAGACAGGCAGAAAGAGGGAGGGGGAAGCAGGTTCCCCGCTGAGCAGAGAACCTGATGTGGGGCTTGA
>NW_026739966.1:16723-18230 GCF_022355385.1 Mustela nigripes | reverse complement strand
CCCCCCTCAATCAATAAGAATAGGCCCACACCCCATCACCTAATAGTAAAATTTACAAGTCTTAGTGACAAAGAGAAAATCCTGAAAGCAGCCCGGGAAAAGAAGTCTGTGACATACAATGGTAAAAATATTAGATTGGCAGCAGACTTACCGACAGAGACCTGGCAGGCCAGAAAGAGCTGGCATGATATATTCAGAGCACTAAACGAGTAAAGCATGCAGCCAAGAATGCTATATCCAGCTAGGCTATCATTTAAAATAGGAGAGATTAAAAGCTTCCAGGACAAACAAAAACTGAAAGAATTGGCAAACACCAAACCAGCTCTACAGGTAATATTAAAAGGAGTTCCCTACGCAAAGAGAGAGCCTAAAAGTAGTAGCTCAGAAAGGAACAGAGACAATATACAGGAACAGTCACCTTACAGGCAATACAATAGCACTAAATTCATATCTCTCAATAGTTACCCTGAATGTTAATGGGCTAAATGCCCCAGTCAAAAGACACAGGGTATCAGAATGGATTAAAAAAAAAACAACAACAACTCATCTATATGTTACCTACAGGAAACTCATTTTAAACCCGAAGGCACCTCCAGATTTAAAGTGAGGGGGTGGAAAGAATTTACCATGCTAATAGACATCAGAAGAAAGCAGGAGTGGCAATCCTTATATCAGATCAATTAGATTTTAAGCCAAAGACTATAATAAGAGATGAGGAAGGACACTATATCATACTCAAAGGATCTATCCAACAAGAAGATCTAACAATTTTAAATATCTATACCCCTAACGTGGGAGCAGCCAACTATATAAACCAATTAATAACAAAATCAAAGAAACACATCAACAATAATACAATAATAGTAGGGGACTTTAACACTCCCCTCACTGAAATGGACAGATCATCCAAGCAAAAGATCAACAAGGAAATAAAGGCCTTAAGTGACACACTGGACCAGATGGACATCACAGATATATTCAGAACATTGCATCCCAAAGCAACAATAAACATTCTTCTCTAGTACACATGGAACATTGTCCAGAATAGATCACATCCTCGGTCCTAAATCAGGCATCAACCGGTATCTAAAGATTGGGATCATTCCCTGCATATTTTCAGACCACACTGCTCTGAAGCTAGAACTCCATCACAAGAGGAAATTTGGAAAGAACCCAAATACATGGAGACTAAACAGCATATTTCTAAAGAATGAATGGGTCAACTGGGAAATTAAAGAAGAATTGAGAAAATTCATGGAAACAAATGATAATGAAAACACAACGGTTCAAAATCTGTGGGACATAACAAAGGCAGTCCTGAGAGGAAAATATATAGCAGTTCAAGCCTTTCTCAAGAAACAAGAAAGGTCTCAGGTACACAACCTAACCCTACACCTAAAGGAGTTGGAGAAAGAACAAGAAAGAAACCCTAAGCCCAGCAGGAGAAGAGAAATCATAAAGATCATTGATTTCTGCTCTGATCTTTATGATTTCTCTTCTCCTGCTG
>NW_026739966.1:0-16623 GCF_022355385.1 Mustela nigripes | reverse complement strand
TCTTTGAAAGAATTAATAAGATTGACAAACCCCTGGCCAGACTTATCAAAAGGAAAAGAGAAAGGACCCAAATAAATAAAATCATGAATGAAAGAGGAGAGATCACATATAACACCAAAGAAATACAGACAATTATAAAAACATATTATGAGCAACTCTACACCAACAAATTTGACAATCTGGAAGAAATGGATGCCTTCCTAGAGACATATAAACTACCACAGCTGAACCAGGAAGAACTAGAAAGCCTGAACAGACCCATAACCAGTAAGGAGATCGAAACAGTCATCAAAAATCTCCAAACAAACAAAAGCCCAGGGCCAGATGGATTCCCGGGGGACTTCTACCAAACATTTAAAGAACTAATTCCTATTCTCCTAAAACTGTTCCCAAAAAATAGAAATGGAAGGAAAACTTCCAAACTCATTTTATGAGGCCAGCATCATCTTGATCCCAAAACCAGACAAGGATCCCATCAAAAAAGAGAACTACAGACTAATATCCTTGATGAACACAGATGCAAAAATTCTCACCAAAATCCTAGCCAATAGGATTCAACAGTACATTAAAAGGATTATTCACCACGACCAAGTGAGATTTATTCCAGGGCTGCAAGGTTGGTACAACATCTGCAAATCAATCAATGTCATACAACACATTAATAAAAGAAAGAACAAGAACCATATGATACTCTTAATAGATGCTGAAAAAGCATTTGACAAAGTACAGCATCCCTTCCTAATCAAAACTCTTCAAAGTGCAGGGATAGAAGGCACATATCATCAATATATCATCAATATCATTAAAGCCATTTATGAAAAACCCACTGTAAATATCATTCTCAATGGAAAAAAACTGAAAGCTTTTCTGCTAAGGTCAGGAACACGGCAGGAATGTCCGTTATCACCTCTGCTATTCAACATAGTACTAGAAGTCCTAGCCTCAGCAATCAGACAACAAAAGGAAATTAAAGGCATCCAAATCGGCAAAGAAGTCAAACTATCGCTCTTTGAAGATGATATGATACTATATGTGGAAAACCCAAAAGACTCCACTCCAAAACTGCTAGAACTTGTACAGGAATTTAGTAAAGTGTCAGGCTATAAAATCAATGCACAGAAATCAGTTGCATTTATCTACACCAACAACAAGACAGAAGAAAGAGAGATTAAGGAATCAATCCCATTTACAGTTGCACCCAAAACTATAAGATACCTAGGAATAAACCTAACCAAAAAGGCTAAGAATCTATACTCTGAAAACTATAACGTAATCATGAAGAAATTGAGGAAGACACAAAGAAATAGGAAAATGTTCCATGCTCCTAGATGGGAAGAATAAATATTGTGAAAATGTCTATGCTACCTAAGACAATATACACATTTAATGCAATTCCTATCAAAATACCATCCATTTTCTTCAAAGAAATGGAACAAACAATCCTAAAATTTATATGGAACCAGAAAAGACAGCGAATAGCCAAAGGAATTTTGAAAAAGAAAGCCAAAGTTGGTGGCATCACAATTCCGGACTTCAAGCTCCATTACAAAGCTGTCATCATCATCAAGACAGCATGGTACTGACACAAAAACAGACACATAGATCAATGGAACTGAATATAGAGCCCAGAAATAGATCCTCAACTCTATGGTCAAGTAATCTTCGACAAAGCAGGAAAGAATGTCCAATGGAAAAAAGACAGCCTCTTCAATAAATGGAGTTGGGAAAATTGGACAGCCACATGCAGAAAAATGAAATTGGACCATTTCCTTACACCACACACAAAAATAGACTCAAAATGGATGAAGGACCTCAATGTGAGAAAGGAATCCATCCAAATCCTTGAGGAGAACACAGGCAGCAACCTCTTCGACCTCAACCGCAGCAACATCTTCCTAGGAACATCACCAAAGGCAAGGGAAGCAAGGGCAAAAATGAACTATTGGGATTTCATCAAGTTCAAAAGCTTTTGCATAGCAAAGTAAACAGTTAACAAAACCAAAAGACAACTGACAGAATGGGAGAAGATATTTGCAAATGACATATCAGATAAAGGGCTAGTGTCCAAAATTTATAAAGAACTTAGCAAACTCAACACCCAAAGAACAAATAATCCAATCAAGAAATGGTCAGAAGACATGAACAGACATTTCTGCAAAGAAGACATCCAGATGGCCAACAGACACATGAAAAAGTGCTCCACATCACTCGGCATCAGGGAAATACAGATCAAAACCATAATGCGATATCACCTCACACCAGTCAGAATGGCTAAAATCAACAAGTCAGGAAATGACAGATGCTGGCGAGGATGTGGAGAAAGGGGAACCCTCCTACACTGTTGGTGGGAATGCAAGCTGGTGCAACCACTCGGGAAAACAGTATGGAGGTTCCTCAGAATGTTGAAAATAGAACTGCCCTATGACCCAGGAATTGCACTATTGGGCATTTACCCTAAAGATACAAGCGTAGTGATCTGAAGGAGCACGTGCACCCGAATGATTATAGCAGCAATGTCTACAATAGCCAAACTATGAAAAGAACCTAGATGTCCATGAACAGATGAATGGATAAAGAAGATGTGGTATATATACAGAATGGAATACTATGCAGCCATCAAAAGAAATGAAATCTTGCCATTTGCGATAACGTGGATGGAAGTAGAGGGTATCATGCTTAGCGAAATAAGTCAAGTGGAGAAAGACAACTATCATATGATCTCCCTGATATGAGGAAGTGGAGATGCAACATGGGGGTTAAGGGGGTGGGAGAAGAATAAATGAAACAAGATGGGATTCGGAGGGAGACAAACCGTAAGGGACTCTTAATCTCAGAAAACAAACTGAGGGTTGCCGGGGGGAGGAGGGTTGGGAGAAGGGGGGTGGAGTTATGGAATTTGGGAAGGGTATGTGCTATGGTGAGTGCTGTGAAGTGTGTAAACCTGGCCATTCACAGACCTGTACCCCTGGGGATAAAAATATATCTTTATAAAAAAAAATAATAATTATATATATATATATAATATATATGATACTAAAACTCAAACATAAGAAAATGAACGACCTGATTGAAAAATTGGGAAGGACTGGAACAGACACCTCACTGAAGAAGTTATAGAGATGGCAATAATGATATGAAAAGATGCTGTGACGATCCACAGCATGTATAATTAAGGAATTCTAAATTAAAAGAACAATGAGGGGCGCCTGGGTGGCTCAGTGGGTTAAGCCGCTGCCTTCGGCTCAGGTCATGATCTCAGGGTCCTGGGATCGAGTTCAACGTCAGGCTCTCTGCTCAGCAGGAGCCTGCTTCCCTTTCTCTCTTTCTCTGCCTGCCTCTCTGTCTTCTTGTGATCTCTCTCTGTCAAATAAATAAATAAAATATTTTTAAAAAATAAATAAATAAAACAATGATATATCACTACACATCTATTAGAATGGCTAAAATCCAAAATACTGACAACATAAAATGCTTTTGACGATGAGGAACAAGAGAAACTCTCATTCAATCTGGTGAGAACATCAAAATGGTGCTACCACTTTGGAAGACAGTTGGGCAGTTTCTTACAAAACTAAACATATTCTTACCATATGATCCAGCAATCGTGCTCCTTGGTACTCACCCAAAGGAGCTGAAAACTTTGTGTACACAAAAACCTGCATATAACTGTGTTTATAACAGCTTTACCCATAAGTACCAAGAGTTGGAAGTAACCAAGATGTCCTTCAGGAGGATAATGGATAGATAAACTGTGGTCCATTGAGACAATGGGATATGATTCAGCGATAAAGACAAATGGCTATCAAGCAATGAAAAAACATAGAACAAACTTAAAATTCATCATAATAAGTGAAAGAAGTCAATTTGAAAAAGCTTCATGTTGCAAGGTTCCAGCTATATGACCTTCTAGAAAAGGCAGAACTATGCAAATGGTATAAAGGTAAGCGGTTTGTAGCAGTTAGGAGAGGAGGATGAATAGGCAGAGCACAGAGGATTTTTAGGGCAGTGAAAATGTTCTGTATGATATGTATGATATTTTAGATATATATCCCTACACAGTTGTCAAAATGCATGAGGTACTATACCAAAAGTAAATTCTATGAGAAAAGTTTTTTTTAAGATTTTAAAATCTTAAAGCAGGCCTAGAGGCAGGCGGGGAAAGCAGGGGTTGGGGGAAAGCAGGCTCCCTGCCAAGCAGAGAGTCTGGTCTGGGGCTCGATCCCAGGACCGTGAGATCATGACCTGAGCCGAAGGCAGAAGCCTTAACCCACTGAGCCACCCTAGTGCCCCAACAAGAGTGAATTCTAATGTAAACTGTGGACTTTGGGGTGATAGTGATGTGTCAGTGTAGGGTCAGTGAGGGTGACAAATTATCACTGTGGTACAGGATGTTGATAATGGGGAAGGCTATGTGTATGTGGGGAAAGGGAATTTTACTTTGATCCCCAAACTACTCTTTAAAAATGCAGTCTGTTAAAAAAAAAAAAACTTTATAATGCAACACAATACAAAACAAGAATGCATATCAAGAGGGAAATAATGTTTAAAGGGAATGAAGAACTTCAGTAATGTGTACCTAGGGATTTTGATTGCACATTTGTAGGAAGTTCACATTGTCATTAGCAATTGTTTATCTGTGAAGTAGAAGTAACATAAATAGTGATGAAAACTCAAATATGCAACATTTAAAATGCCATCTATGGGCTCTTAAAAAATGGAACAAAATTTGCTTGGCTTTTTAAGTGTTGTGGCGAATGAAGAGACAGAATTTAAATTCAGCTTTATGATTTTTAAAAGATTGGATAATATGTTTCTACAAAGAAGTCTCCTCTGAGTAACATAGAAATGAACATGGTAGCAGAAAGTGGAAAAAAGGCTACATCTCTTGTGAGCTCATGTTCTCTGAAGCCTTGTCACTTAGTGGAGACAGTAACTATTCGATGAATAGCAAATAGTAGTCTTTCAGATTCCCGAGATTTTCACTAAGGATCGTGAATGGATTTTTTAAAAAATATGTAAAGAATGTCTATAGTGCAAGTACCTGCAAATAACTGACATTTTGGAGAGAATATTTTAATCAGCAGAGAAGGTCAAAATGACAAAGTTCCAGGATCAGAGTAAACATATGGGATTAAAAAATAAAAAAATAAAAAAAGATTTTTTTAAAAGGACTTTTTTTCTTTTAAAGGACTTTAAACAAAAGTCCTTTTTAAGAGACAGTTGGCTGTTTAAACCAAAAGTACAACTCACTGAGAGAATCACAACATTATTTATTTGGGTAGAAAGGACCTGGGGCCCCATTCTGCAGAGGAAAAAATAGAATCACTAACAGGCCTCATGCCTTGCACAGCCAGTGGCTAGAATCCCTGCCTCATGAGACCCTGTGCTAGAACGCCGCTAGAACTATCTAGAACTATGTTAGTCTTTCTTGGAAACCAACAAGTGTTTGACCAGTTAAGAGCACAGTAAGAATAAGTCATGTTAAGTTATAATGATTATCGATATCTTTAAAAGCCTTGTAAAGTTCATTTTTGAGTAACCCTCACCCTACCCTTAGAGAAATTTATCTGTGGTTCACCTCTTTGAAATACCTCATTGTTGTTCCACATTTACCATAGCCAAAAAAAAAAAAAAAAAAAGCCATTTATAAAAAAAATTTTCAGAAGGGGGCGGGGCGCCACTGTAAACAATGAGAGTTTTCGCTGCCCGGACACCTTTGATGCAGAAACAGCTGAAAGCAATCAGGTCAGACAGAGCCAAGGGCTGGAGGGATTTTTAAAATTACAAAAACCGAACCAAATCAAAGCAAAACAAAAATCAAAACCAATGGCCAAGATTTCAAGTTTGCTACTAAAGGTATGACATTCTCCTAAGACATGCAAGTGACTTGATCAATATATTTATATATTTATATTTGAAAAAGAAGGAACTATTTGATGCAGCAAATCCACGTTGATTAAAAATTACCAGGTATGGGGGCTCCTGGGTGGCTCAGTGGTTTAGGCCTCTGCCTTCGGCTCAGGTCATGATTTCAGGGTCCTGGGATGGAGCCCCACATCGGGCTCTCTGCTCAGCGGGGAGACTGCTTCCCCCCCCCCCCGTCTGCCTCTCTACCTACTTGTGATCTGTTTGTGAAATGGGTAAATAAGATCTTAAAAAAAAAATTACTAGGTGTGAAATACATCGAGGGTATGGGAAGGAAAATGATTTCACCTGATCTGACTAGGAAGTGGTTGAAGCCTGAATTAAAGTGATATAAAAAGAGTAAAGACAGGACGCCTGGGTGGCTCAGTTGCTTAAGCAGCTGCTTAGGCTCAGGTCATGATCCCATCGTCCTGGGATCTTTGAGTCCCACATCAGGCTCCTTGCTCTGCAGGGAGCCTGCTTCTCCCTCTGACTCTGCCTGCCACTCTGTCTGCCTGTGCTCACTCTCTCTCTCTCTCTCTCTGACAAATAAATAAATAAATAAATAGAAAAAGAGTAAAGACCTGGGAAATATATGGGGAAAAAAATCCCTAGAAAAACAGCAATAATAACTGGCTGCTATTTATTGATCCAGATCCTGCAGTAGGCAAAGACGAGCTGGTTTTAGCCAGAGGGTGATCTCCGTTTGTCTTCATGATCCAGCATTTCCTGCAAGCCAGGCATGGGGCTCTGCACTAGAGCTGCAAATGCTGGGGGGCTCTCACTGTCCCTTTTCTCTTCTCAGGGGGACAACGGGTATGTCCATGGTGCAGTGTGACAGGCTTTACCACAGGGAGATAAAAGACTGCCAAGGGTAGGTTGGAGCTGGGAAAAGCCACTTAGGAATAGATTTTCAGGGGAGGTGATACACAAGGGCAAAGCAGAAGAATGAGGATGAGTGTGTCAAGTTTCAAAGTGCCAGGAGGCAGCACAGTGCATTTGGGAAACTACAGCAAGTTCATGACAACCAACAACTGATCTGGCAGCATCACCTGGGGATGGAGGCTGAGCCCCGGGGTTAACATTGGGGGTGAGATGGTTTGTATACTATGCCGAGGAGGTGAGGTACTACACTGTGGGGCACAGGGAGCTACCGGAGGATTTAAAATATCAGAATTGTAACCATAATAGGGTATTTAATTGCATCCTAGCTTTCATCAAGGGTAAGATGCACTATAGTTTATGTTCGACTAAGAAAGAGAAATGCTGTCAGTTAAACTAGGATATGTAATCAAGTGAAAGGTGAGTGCCACCTTAAGAGATATTAAAATTGGGGGGGGGATCTTAGAACAAGTAAATTGTGGTACTAGAATAATTAAGAAAGGTCGAACACTTGGATCAACAAAAAAAGTGATTATTGCTTACCATATGCCCCAAACTATATTAAGTCTTAGAACAAGAGACGTTCTCGTCTTGATGCCCCGCAGCTGTTAGACCCAAGTTACAGAGGGCAGTAGCCAACTACCAGCAGGCTCCATGTGCCATGTGCAGACTCTAAGAGCAACTGCCTTTGAGAGAGGAAACGGTTGAGAGTGGCCTTTCTGAGGTAGAGAATTACCAGCTGGGAAAGTAGCAAAATTGACACAGAATCAGAATTGATGCCACTACATGACAGAGTTGGTGAAACTTCCCTTCTCAGAGATCTTGAGGCTCCTCAGATATATTTTTCATTTTGGACAGAACATTCAGGATAAATATGATCTGTTCGAGTTCCTGGTTCTCTCATCAGGAATGTTTCTAGCCTTCACAGGCACAAGAAAAGGGTTTTGATAGTCCAGGGTAAATCCTGACAAAAGCAAAGCATGGTATCTATGACAAACTAACTACTCAGAAGAGAACAACAGATAAAAAGCCAGGCCGACCTGACCCTGCAGGATAGGTAAGGTTGGTCCGGCAACAGGGGTAGATGGGAAGTGCCCATCACCTGCTAGAAGAGCTAGAGAAGACCCCTTCCGGAGAGACCACCAGGAGAGGAGAGAAGTAGGTGCTGATGATGAAGTCCCAGAACTTAAGTCAGGTTAGGTGGGGTGATGTTCGGAGCCTATGGCTAAGAAAGAATTCTTAAGACGTCTCTGGTGCAAAAAGGTTGTTTATTAAAGCGCGGGGACAAAACCCGTGGGCAGGCAGAGATGCAACTGCCCCTAGTTGTGAGGGATGGCAGGTTATCTCTCTCTCAAATAAATAAAATCTTTTTTTTTAAAGATTTTATTTATTTATTTGACAGAGAGAAATCACAAGTAGATGGAGAGGCAGGCAGAGAGAGAGAGAGAGGGAAGCAGGCTTCCTGCTGAGCAGAGAGCCGGATGCGGGACTCGATCCCAGGACCCTGAGATCATGACCTGAGCCGAAGGCAGCGGTTTAACCCACTAGGCCACCAAGGCGCCCTCAAATAAATAAAATCTTAAAAAAAGAAACTTATTTTAAATATAAAGACACTAATAGAAATTAAAAGTAAAGGGATGGAGAGATATATACCATGTTAACACTAATAAAAAGAAAGCAGGGATAGCTACATTAATTTCTGACAGAGCAAAGAAAGTTTTCAGAGATAAAGAGGGGCATTACATAATAATAAAGCAGTCAATTTTCCAGGAAGACTTAACAACTCTTAAAATATATGTGTCTAACAACAGATGTCAAAATGCCTGAGGCAAAAACTACTAGAACTACAGGGAGAAATAGATGAATTAATTATTACAGCTGAAGAATTCAACACCCTCTTCAGAAATCGGAGGATCTGGGTGCCTGGATGGTTCAGTTGGTTAAGCAACTGCCTTCGGCTCAGGGCATGATCCTGGAGTCCCAGGGTAGAGTCCAAGGATAGAGTCCCATATGGGGCTCCCTGCTCAGTAGGGAGTCTGGTTCTCCCTCTGACTTCTCCTTTCTCATTCTCTCAAATAAATAAATATAAATAAAATCAGAAAAAAAAAAGAAATGGGCAGAGCCAGTAGAAAACCAGTAAGGACATAGTTGAACACCATTAGTCAAGTGGACCTAGTCAACATTTATCAACTATCTCATTCAAACACAACAGAATACACATTCTGGATAAAGAACATATACAAAAAAATCCCCCATAATTAACATTACACTTAATGATGAGAAACTATAAGTTGTCCTGCTAGATTAGGAACAAGGCAAGAGTGTCCCTTCTCAACACCATACGGAGGTCTTAGGTAATGCAATAAGACAATAAAAGGAAATAAAAATTACACTGATTGGGAAGGGTGAAATAAAACTGTCTTTGTTTGTAAGTGACATGATCATTTATGTAGGGAACAAAACTGTCAAAAAATTCCTGGAAATAATAAGCAATTATTGCAAAGTTCCAGTATACAAGGTTAATATACAAAAGTCAATCACTCTCCTGTATACTAGCAATGAAAAAATGGAATTTGAAATTAAAAACACAATGCCATTTACATTAGAATCCCCTAATATGAAATGCTTAGTTATAAATCTAACAAAATATTTATAACATCTATATGAGGAAAATTATAAAACCTAAAGGTAATATGTCAGAAAAACTAAATAAATGAAGAGATATTCCATGTTTATGGATAGGAAGACTCAATATTGTCACAATGTCAGTTATTCTCACCTTGATCTATAGACTCAACAAAATCCCAATAAAAGTTCCAAAAAGTTATTTTGTGGATATCAACAAACTGATTCTATATTTCATGTAGAGATGTCAAAGACTCAGAGAAAACGACACAATACTGAAGAAGAGCAAAGTCTTACTGATAAAAATCAATTTCAAGACTTATTACAAAGCTACAGCAATCAAGACAGTATGATTGGCAAAAAATAGACAAGTAGATCAATGAAACAGAATAACCAGCCCATAAATATACCTACATAAATATAGTCATATAGTCAACTGATCTTTGACAAAGAAGCAAAAATATTCTTTTCAACAAATGGTGCTGGAACAACTGGATAACCACATATATTTAAAAAAAAAATCTAGGGGCACCTTGGTGGCTCGGTGGGTTAAGCCTATGCCTTCAGCTCAGGTCATGATCTCAAGGTCCTGGGATCGAGCATCAGGCTCTCTGCTCGGCAGGGAGTCTGCTTCCCCCTCTCTCTCTGCCTGCCTCCACCTACTTGTGATCTCTCTCTCTGTCAAATAAATGGAATCTTAAAAAAATAATCTAGACAGAGCCCTTACACCCTTCAAACTTAACTCAAAATGGATCATAGACCTAAATATAAATCCAATTATAAAACAGATGACAACATTGGAGAAAACCTAAATGACCTTGGATATGACAACGATTTTTTTTCTTTTACATATACACCAAAGACACGCTCCATGATAGAAAATATCAATAAGCTGGGCTTCATTAAAACTGAAGGCTTCTGCTTCACAAAAGACATTGTCAAGAAGATAAAAAGATAAGCCACACATTGGGAGAAAAAAAATTTGCAGAAACATATCTGATAGAGGACTGTTATTAAAAATATATAAGAGACTGGGGAGGAGTCAAGATGGAGAAGTAGCAATCTGAGGCGTTTGAAGGGGAGAGGGCTGGGAGGTTGGGGGAACCAGGTGGTGGGTATTAGAGAGGGCATGGATTGCATGGAGCACTGGGTGTGGTGTAAAAACAAGGAATACTGTTATGCTGAAAATAAAAATTAAAAAAAAATAAAAATTGAAAAAACATAAATAAAAACATTTAAAGTAAAAAATGTATTTTTAAAAAGGGATCTATTAGGGCTGTGAATTGTGTAAACCTGGTGAATCACAGATCTGTACCCCTGAGGATAAAAATATACTATATATTTATTTAAAAAATAAATGAAATAAATAAAAAATTAATTAATTAATTAATTAATTAAATAATGATCTAAAAAAGGATGAAGCAAACAAAATGCAAGATAATGGGCAAAAATTGAGGGGCTCAGTCATTTAATGAAATGTCAATGGTTTCTATACTCTAAGGATAAGATGAAATTGGTTAGATTGCATCAATACCCACATACACACAGGATGATGTGCTGCTTCGAGGAGATACAGAATCAGCTCATGAAGGCAGAAACAACATTCGGTAGTATTGAACACCTAAAATTGAAGAACTCTTCTACCAACCTAGAAGGGGAGGTCCTAGCGAGTCTAAGAAGGGATGGAGGAAACACTGAAGGTACAACAACTGAAAACAATGAGTGAAATTCGTATAGAAAACCATCAGCCAAGAAAGACATGTAAAGATTCCGAAAATCCTCAGTGATCCCAAAAGAGCAAAGGAAAACACAATATGTTACTGTTAATCCAGAGGAGGCAGACCCCAAAGAGTGTTGCTTCATCTAACGAATTGAATCGTGAAAAACGGATTGAATCATGAAGTGGGGCACCTGGGTGGCTGCTTTCTGCTGGGGTCCTGAGGCCAGTGTCTTGGGATAAAGCCCTGCCTGGGGCTCTCTGCTCAGCAGGAAGCCTGCTTCTCCCTCTCCCAATTCTACTGCTTGTACTCCCTCTCTCACTGTCTCTGTCTTTCTGTCAAATCCGTCAATCAATCAAACATTTCCATAAATTCAAGAAGTAAAAATCAAATGTTGATGTATGGGGTCCTAATGAACGACAAGAGTATGGAGGGTTGTTTGATGATTTTTTTAAGATTTTCGTTCTTCGTTTGACAGACAGAGAGGAGAAGGAGGAAGACAGAAAGGCAGAGAGAGAGGGGCAAGCAGGCTCCCTGCTAAGGAAAGAGCCAGATGCAGGGCAGGGTTTGCAGGCTGCTGCCTCGCCAAGTGCAGCCTGAAGCCCTACAGCATCTCCAACAGTCCCATGGGGATCTCCCTGCAGGTCTTGCCTGCCTTTACCCTGCCAGTGGAGCCTGGGTGCCGCCCCCGCCTCCTCCCTGGACTCATCTGCGGCCCCGCCCCCCCCCAAGCAAGTGTGCTCAGAGGGCTCTGGAGGCCCTCCTGGAGGCTTGTGCCAAGGCTCCTGGGGCTCAGCTGCTCCCTGTGGCTGTGGATTCAGCCGGGATGGTGGGGGCAGCAGGGGCGGCAGCAGCAGCTTGGGTTGAGAGAGCCCAGCCCTGGGAGGGAGGGCAGCATCTTGGCTACCTCCCGCTCACCCCAGGGGCCGGTCACTTCTCTCCCCACCCCTCTCACTCTCAACCATTGTTCATTTCTGTGAAGGGTTTTCCTAGTTTGTTTTAGGGCAAGAGCACACTTGAGTGGGGGAGGGGAAGGGCGAGACCCAAAGAGAGACCTAGTGGTCTCTGCCCTGAGCTCACAGCTTGCCTCAGGGCTCAATATCAAGAGCCTGAGATCAGCACCTGAGCCAGAACCAAGAGTTGGGCACTTCACTGAGGGTGCCGCTTAGGTGCTCCTCAGCTGTTGTTGACCAATTTTTGGAGAGAGGCCCCTGCGTGGCTCTGTTAATTCAGGTACAGCCTTGGGCTCAGGTCATGACCCCAGACTTGCAGGTTCTCTTCCCGCTTCGGGCTCCCAGCTCCTTGGAGAGTCAGCTTCTCTCACTGACCTCCTCTCTCATGCTCTCTCTCACTCATTCTTTCTCAAAGAAAGAAAGAAAAGCTTTCCCCAAAAATGTCTTGAGCCTTGTTTTATGGGCTTGAATGCGGTTGATCTCAATGAGTTTTCTCATCGCATGCAGACACCTTGAGTATAGCCATGTCTTTCTAAAAGGATCCTTTGTTGTTCTGAAATGGCTACTTTCTATGTTCATTTATCGGGTGTCTTTCCATTGTCTCTTCTCAAGACCTGGGAAAAGCAGTCTTTGAGGATTCGTTTGGGTATGGTCTAGTTCTTTTCATCCTTTTTCTTTCCACAAAATCTATACTGGCCTCTGCATCCTTCTATGTAGAGTTTATTTTTCACTGACCTATTGAGGTCTTTTCTTTTAATAGAATTTGAGTCGTTCACTCTGAAGGTCATTGCTGAAATGTTGAAGCTGAAATCTACTACCTCGCTAGGTGTATTTTCTTTTTCCTGTCTATTCCTTCTTCCCTTTCCCTTTTGCACTGCCTTCCTTTTGATGACTTGAGTCCTTTGAAGGCTACTCTCTTCCTTATTTATTGGCTTTCACATGGGCAGTGACAGATTAGTAGGTAATTCTGACCCTTTTAACAATTGTTCTCCCCCTTGTTTAGGGAATCTGTAGAGTCAGCTTTCTTGGAGGGATCATTTCATCCCGCTCCTAACTCATAACTCATGCTCCTTACCCAGTCTCCTCTGAATATTCTGACTTAGCCAAAAGAACTCTTCCCTCTGGCTGGTTGGAACTCCAATGACCTCTAGTTTTGGAGGAGTCTTGGAAACCATCTGATTCCATTGCCTTGACTCTTTATTAGAACCTGGAGCATTTTCTAAGACACACAGTGCTTCCTAAGGAGCCAGGACTCAAGAGGACTCCAGTGTGTATTTCCAAGAGCTTGTTTTCTACTTGCCTTCATCCTCTCTGGAACCCATGGACTTTTCATCACTCCAGCCTTTCTGAATTCCAATCTCTCTTTCCTCAAAGCAGGGAGACTCCATTCTTTTCCTTGGAATCTCCTCCCTACCCCCACCATCCAGAACTCCTCCAGGTGAAAAGCCGAGTGAATCTTGGGGCTCAGGTTTTTTTTTGTTTTGTTTTGTTTTTGTTTTTGTTGCTTCTTTTCCTTTGCACAGGGTTCACAGATGTGCGTTCATTTTCAATGCTTTTAAGAGTTAGATATATAGATATAGATATGTCAGGGTACTATTACAAGATACCACAAGCCTAGAAACTTAAACAACAGATGTGGACGGTGTCTCAGTTCTAGAGGCTACAGGGCTGGTAGGCCATGCTCCTTTTGTAGGTATTATGGAAGGATGTGTTCCAGGCACCTTTCCCAGCTTGAAGTATTGGCCTGGCTTTGGACTTCTTCACATGGCCTTCTCCCTCAGTGCATTTCTGTGTATCCGCACTCCCCCTTCTTAGAAGGACACAAGTCGTCCTGAATTAGGGGTCCAGTCTATTCAAATATGACCTCATCCTAGCTAGTTACATCTCCAGGGACCCTATATGCAAATAAGGTCATGCTCCCAGGAGCTGGGGTTTAGGACTGCAATAGTTCATATGGATGCACACACACACTTAATCCACCGGATTGAATCGTGAAAAACGGATTTAATCATAGAGTGGGGCACCTAGGTGGCTGCTCTCTGCTGGGGTCCTGATGCCAGGGTCTTGGGATCAAGCCCTGCTTGGGGCTCTCTGCTCAGCAGGAAGCCTGCTTCTCCTCTCCCACTTGCACTGCTTGGACTCCCTCTCCAATTGGGCTCCCTCTCTCACTGTCTCTGTCTTTCTGTCAAATGTGTCTATCAAACAAGCAATTCCTTCCATTCAAGAAGTAAAAATCAAATGTTGATGCATGGGGTCCTAATGAACAGCAAGAATCAGAGGGTTGTTTGATGATTTCTTGGAAGGTTTTCTTCCTTCCTTGAACAGACAGAGAGGAGAAGGAGGGAGAGAGACAGGCCTAGAGAGAGGGCCAAACAGGCTCCCTGCTAAGGAAAGAGCCCGATACAGGGCAGGGTCCGCCACAGGCTGGTGCGTCGCCCAGTGCAGCGTGAAGCCCTGCAGCAGTTACAACAGTCCCATGGGGCTCTCCCTGCAGGTCTCGCCTGCCCCTCCCCCTCCGGGGACGCCTGGGCGCCGCCCTTGCCTCCTCCCTGGACCGATATTTGGCCCCGCCCCCCCAAGCGAGGGTGCTCAGAGGGCTCTGAAGGCGCTCCAAGAGGCTTGCGCCAAGGCTCCCAGGGCTCAGCTGTTCCCTGCAGTGTGGGCTGTGGCGGGGGCGGTGGGGGCGGGGGGCGGGCAACGGGCCGGGAGTGGCGGCAGCGGCCGGCGTCCTGTGGCGGGGGCGGTGGCGGCTGAGGGAGCCCCGCCCTGGCAGGGCGGGCAGCATCTGGGGCACCTCCCGCTAGCCCCGGGGCCAGTCGCTTCTCTCCCCACCCCCCCCCTCAACCATTGTTTATATCTGTGAAAGCTTTTCCTAGATTGTTTCAGGGCAAGAGCACTCTTCATGGGGAAAGGGGGAAGGACAGGACCCGAAGAGAGACCTAGTGGACTCTGCCCTGAGCCCAGAGCTAGCCTCAGGGCTCAATCTCAAGAGCCTGAGATCACCACCTGAGCCAGAACCCAGAGTTGGGCACTTCACTGAGGGTGCCACTCCTCAGCTGTTGTTGACCCATTTCTGGAGACGGGCGCCTGCGTGGCTCCATTAGTTCAGCGACTGCCTTTGGCTCAGGTCACGACCCCAGACTGGCAGGATCTCATCCTGCCTGGGGCTCCCAGCTCCTTGGGGGGTCAGCTTCTCCCACTGACCTTCTCCTCTCTCGTGCTCTCTCTCACTCATTCTCTCTCCATGAAAGAAAGACAAGCTTTCCAAAAAGTGTCTGGAGCCTTGTTGGATGGGCTTGAATGTGATGGATCTCAGTGAGTTTGCTCATCGCATGCAGACACCTTGAGGATAGCCATGTCTTTCTAAATGGATCCCTTGTTCTGAAATGGCTTCTTTCTCTGTTCATGGATCGGGTGTGTATCCAATGTCTCTTCTCATGACCTCGGAAAAGCAGCCTTTGAAGATTCCTTTGGGTAGGGTCTAGCCCTTTTCATCCTTTCTCTTTCCACCAAATCTATAGTAGCCTCTGCATCCTCCTATGTAGAGTTTATTTTTCACTCACCTATCCAGGTCTTTTCTTTCAATAGAATTTCAGTCGTTCATTCTGAAGGTCATTGTTGAAATGTTAAAGGGGAAGTCTACTAACTCGCTAGGCGTATTTTCTTTTTCCCATCTATTCCTTCCTCCCTTTCTATCTATACACATAGATATATAGAGGAAGACATATACACACACGTGTGTGTGTGTATGTGTGTATTTGTTTATGCATACAAGCTATCCGAGTCCTAAAGCCCAGCACCTGGGAGCATGACCTTATTTGGAAATAGGGTCCCTGGAGATGTAACTAGCTAGGATGTCCTAGCATGTCCTACCAACATTGTAGCCTCTAGAAATGTGACACTGTCCACTTCTGTGGTTTCAGCCTCAGGCTTCTTCTGGTATCTTGTCATAGCAACCTGAGAGAACTAATATATATGTGTGTGTGTGTATATATATATATATATATACACACACACACATATATATTATACATTATTTTACCTCATAAAACATTTTTGTTCAGAATCTCAGTCTTCCTTCCTTTCAATAGAATGTTATTCGCATTATTTTGGTGCCTCCTGAACAATTCGATCACGTCTACCTCTTCAATTTGCATGAAAGTTATTCTTACCTAAAGTCCTCTGCCATTTCTTTAAAAATAGTTGTCATCTGGGGCGCCTGGGTGGCTCAGTGGGTTAAGGCCTCTGCCTTCGGCTCAGGTCATGATCCCAGGGTCCTGGGATCGAGCCCCACGTCGGGTTCTCTGCTCCGCAAGGAGCCTGCTTCCTCCTCTCTCTCTGCCTGCCTCTCTGCCTACTTGTGATCTCTGTCTGTCAAATAAATTAAAAAAAAAAAAAACAGTTGTCATCTTTTGGCAGTTTCCAGTGTTTTTGGTTTGAATATTTGTTTATAGGCTGATAAAGGTAACTTTCATCCTACTCTTTCCTTCTGAGTTTGTTTCTTTCTGGGAAAGTATATTTTCTACTCTTTAAAAAGAAGG
>NW_026739965.1:0-12132 GCF_022355385.1 Mustela nigripes | reverse complement strand
TTTTATACTTACAAGATTCCTTCTTTATCTTTGACATTTGACAGTGTCAATGGAAAGTGTATTGGAGATGATATTTTTGTATTGAGATAATAAGATTATCTATTAAATTCACAGACTTCTATGTCCAGTTCTTTCCCCAGGATTGGGAAGTTCTGAGACAACACTTTTGTAATAAGAGCTCTGCCCCTCTTCTCCTTCTCTTCTCTTATTGATATACCCAATATTCTTAATTGGCTTTCCTAATGGAAACTGGTAGCTCTTGCAGAATTTCTTCATTTTCTAAGTTGTTTTCCTTTTAACTAATCTCTACATACAATGTAAGGCTTTGGATCACAACCCAAAGATCAATAATCAGATGCTCCACTATCTGAAGCAGCCAGGCACCCCAGGGTTTCTTCATTTTAAAAAATAATAATAAACCTTACTTCTCTTCACTTCCACCTGAATCATGTCTAGATTCCACCTTTCAGACCATGTATTCTCCCTTTCACCTGATCTTCTCTATTTCCAATCTTTCTAATGCATTCTTCATCTCATTTACTGAGTTCAGCTCCAAAATTTCTGTTTGGTGCTTTTTTAGAAATTTGGTCTCTTGGGTAAAGTACTCCTTATATCCATTCATTTTTTTACTGAGTTCATTGGATTGCCTGATTCTCTTGTATCTTGTTGAATTCTGTTCTGACCATTATTTTGAATTCTCTATTACTTAGATCACAGTCTTCTGTAAATGTAGGCTTGGTGGCTGGAGAAATGTCATTTCTTTTTAGCAAAACCATATTACCCTGATTTTTCATGCTCTTTAATGAGATTTTTCTCTGCCAAATAGTTTGAAGTAGCCAACACCTTTTGTATGTAGGCAAAAATTTGTTAACTATGATTCTAACAGTTCATGGGTGGGAGGTTAGAGGCCCTTCTTTAGTATTACAGCAGGTGGCAGAAGAGCATAAGTTTTTGCTTTCTCTTACCAGAGTAGCTCTGGTGGCTGGTGGCTGTATAGACCAGGCTCAAAGGGAAAAAAAAAAAAAAAAGAGGACACTGGCAACTCTGGGGGGGCCAGTATGTACTAAGTCCATTGGGTTTGGGGCATGCCCCACACTCCAGGAGGAGGATCCTCAAGTTCATGAATCCCACGGAGCTAGGAGCTCTCTTGCTGAACTCTCAGGGCAGACAGAGAATAAAGTATTTCTTCTTCTCTGCCTCCTTCCTTCCCTTGCCTTTTCCTTTCCCCCACAGTCCTCTCCTGGTCACAGATGTCCTACCTCAGAGGACATAGCTCTTCACAGCTATGGGGTCCTCCAATCATAGCCCAAAGGGACAAGTAGCCTTTCACTCACCCCTATCCAGCCCCACCTTCTTGACTCCAGGAGTCACAGGTGAGCATTACCACCACTGTAAAAGCCAGGGTAACAGGCCCCACCAAGCTGCCTGGGCTTTGGTCTCCCTGAAGACCAATCCACACCCTCTTGGATGTAAACATGGATGGATCTCTTTGGTGTCTCGTGTGCTGTCCAGAGGAACCTTTGTTGGGTTTTGGAATCCTACTACATAGAATGCGGGAGACAAATGGAAGGACTCATTCTGCCATGATGCTGACCTCACTTCTCCCATGAATGATGGTTTTAACCATTCTTTCTGGAATTACATGGGCAGCTGGTCCACTAGTTTCAAAAGATTCCTCTTTTTTGTGTGGATAATTCGTATCACATCCATACCTTTGTTTCCTCTCCATTTCAAAGGAAACATACCCATAGCCCATCTAAAAGGAATCCAGTGTCATAAAGCCACAAGGTAGACTGTAAGAGGAGATGAACATGTCAGATAATATATTAACACATAGAGTATTTTTAAAAATATACAAAGATACCAAAGAGTATATTTATAACTTTATTGTTGGGATAAATATTTTGATAAATTTGAAAATTCCTCTACTACCCTTTCCCATGTCCTGTGAGCAGTGCAATGCCCTCCCCCAACATACAATTCAGTTTAGATGTTTGTATCACTCAGTGTACAGTCAGGAGGCAGAAACCACATCACTCTTGTTAACAGGGAAAATTGGATATAAAGAATTAAGAAATATGTATTTAATTATGAAAGAGATAAAAGAAGCTCTAAGGAAACCAGAAGGAGAAGATATAGGAAGCAGACTTTACGTCTAGGGCTGAGGTAGAGCATCCAAAAGATGGAACACATTTGAAAGAATAAGACTGACATTCTGTTTATTGGACAAGGTGGGACCAGAGTCCCCAGGGAGGAAAGAAATCCACCAACATGCTGCAGACCAAGCCTGCTGGGTAGGAAAACTCTCACTAGAGAACTGACAAGATTCCCTGGGAGGCAGCGCTCTGGTACACAACCTGCTACAATGCCATACTCATTCACCCAAAGGCAAGGGAAACTAAGTCTTCTCCGGCCACTCTCAGTAGCATCATAAGGTCAAGGGGGAAACAACACCAAAAGTGGGACACCTAGGTGGCTCACTCAGTTAAATGTCTTCCTTCAGCTCAGGACATGATCCCAGAATCTGGGGATGGAGTCCTGCTTTGGGTTCTCTGCTCAGCAGGGAGTCTGCTTCTCTCTCTGCCTGCCAATCTCCCTGCTTGTGCTTATTCAATCTCTCTCTGACAAATAAATAAATAAATATTTTTTTTTAAAACACGAAAAGAGGGATTCCTGGGTGGCTCAGTCTGTTAAGCCACTGCCTTCGGCTCAGGCCATGATCCCAGCATCCTGGGATAGAGTCCTGCATCAGGCTCCTTGCTCCACAGGGAGCCTGCTTCTCTCTCAGCCTCTGCCTGCCACTGTGCCTGCTTGTGTATTCTCTTGCTCACTATCTCTCTCTCTCTCTCTAACAAATAAATAAAATCTTTAAAAAATTAAATTAAGTTAAAAACACGAAAAGAAAAAAGGTTTTTCTCCTGCTATGTCTTGCTGTGTTCCCTCTGTTGCTATGTAGAAATTCAGTGCCTGCATAAACAAAATCTGACTTGCATATGCCTCCCTGGATGAAACTAATTGAAAAACAAAGGAGGAATGCCCAGAAATTTATGCCTCCATTGAAATTTCTTGACTGAAAGTGGCCACATTCTTACTGTGGCTCAAGGCTCTCATCTAGAAAGTAAATGTTTAATTTTCAAGAAAAAACAGACACATGTGGTGCTCATGTACTTCATGAACTCCTAGCCTCTTTGCTCTTACCACACGCTGTCCCATATATTACTGTCCTGACCATTAAGGCTACACATTCCTCCTTGCTTTGTGCTTGCACGTTCTGTATTGATATGACCCCAATGAAACTGGAGAAAAAGCTTGCCTGGAGGCCTTTTGCCTCTAGAGTGTCTGGTCCCCAGGCCTCTCCTTTCTCCTATGAAGGTGTCTGGAGGAGTCTTTTAATTCACCATCTCAGGGTTTGATGGCCAAACCCAACAGTGCACTAATTGACAAAGGCGGTGCCAAATGTGCCACATGGCAAAAATGAAACATTTATGACATCCAGTATCAACAAGTAGGGCACATACAAGGTAGATTTGAATCAAAAGACAATGAATTGAAAAGGAGCAGATTTCACACTTTCAGTTCCTCAACTTCCACATAAACCATTTACTCACATTGGAACTTCTATATAACAACACAACAACTCCACATTTTCACCCATCTACAGGGCTATACTTAAAAGTTTAAAAGTTCTCAGTCTTTCCCCAAAGTGGAATAAACAGGCAGTCTCAGGCATTGAATCAATTATATTGATTCCTTAAGTCCAGCTACACTCATTTAACTCCTCTGTTACCTAGAGACTACTTTTGAAATATTACCAGGGACAACTGGCATAAAATCACACTGGTAAGAAGGGAGAAAGAAAATAGATAATTAATACAAATGACACATCTACATGACAAAGAAAAATATGCAAAGGGACTCCAGTCCTTTTCCTATTTTTGGTCACAGGCAGGAACTGAGATCTGTGACCTCCTTCTTCCACTTCCAATTCCGTGTCTTCTCATCTCTCCCAGAACCACAACAAGTCAGCATTCTCTACTTCAGGAGCCAACAAACCTTTATTCATCAAGGTCTGAGTCCTCAAGAGTCTGGCTTCCTTCTGTTTCCTGTGGGTTCCATCCACCTTTACAATTGGACTGTGAAGCCGTACATAGATCCTGGAACTGTGCTCATGGTCAAAGCTTTCTGCAATTCACCCAGGATCTGAAAACATTCATCTTCATTTAACTCTTTATTCTGGTAGCAGTTCTGTTCTTTCCAACTGCTATTGACTCACAAGGAAAAGCAAACTCTCATTTTTTTATTCCCTGAATTAATGTAGCATCAGTATTTCAGAAAGAAACAAATATTTACTAAATTTCATTAAGATAAGTATGTCTCATCCATTCCAGAATAGGAAGCCTGTAAAATAGAATATTACACTCCACTCTTCTTCAAGTCCATACATTTCTTCAGAAATGTTCAGATGGACAATGTTTTTTAGTCAGAGTGCACATTTCCTAAATAGAGCAGGTAACCCACCTGTAGCCTCTGGTTTCATCTGCACAACTCAAACTATATAAAATAAACACCATTTAATTATTCAGAATAATTAAGACCTCATTTCATTTCATATCAAAACAATATAAAGATTCCATAAAGTAATGTTCATGATCAAAAGAAACATGACTTCCAATAACAAAATTAAGCCAACCCCATTACAGCTGAAAAAGTCAACATTTATCTTCTAATACCTGAGCATAAGGCATGAACCAACTATTCTCATAACCTCACCCCAGCAGTCTATACCCAGAAAAGAAGGGCAAGAGACCCAGTCATTCAGGACTAGCTTCAGAGGCTATTACCCCTGGGGCTCTGCAGCTCCAGGAGGAGCCACCATGAGGAATCTGGTGTTAGAGCATTAAGGGGACATAGCTTCAGGACCACAGGGGAGTAATGGAGATTCAGCCCCTGGGAAATCACCATCAACACCACAGCCTGAACTGAACCCCTGCCCTGGGAGGCTCCCAGGTTCCTCTGAAGAACAAGGAAGGTTGTTAAAGGGTAAAGGGGTCTGCACAGGCCCACCCACCCCAGAGCAGATGGTCAGGGATACATTTCCTGACCTCAACCTGAAGTATGGAAGCAGAGTCCCAGAGGCGGAAGCAAGAGGGAAGGAGAAAATGTGGGAACCATCAGTCATGTTGTAGAATGAGACATCCCCTTCCTTCAGGTCCAGGAAAACACCTACCCTCTGGGGAATTGGCACAATGTGTTCTCCATTAGCAGGGAGGGAACCGAATATATTATCATACATCGCCACAACCCAGAACCCCTTTTCTGGGGATTCCTGGTACCAGCCTTTCCTCTCCACATCTCTCCTACAGACCCCCAGGGCCCACTCACTTCTTTCTGCATTCTTGATCTCCACCTCCCAGTAACAGCACCCTGATGTGATTCCTTCATGACCCAAGACACTATAGACTCCATCTTCTGAGCCCTTGCATGAGTGTTTAAAGGTCACACTAGTCTTGTCATCAGAAAGAGCAAGGATGGAATGGGCAGACTCTGGATCCAGACTGACAGTCACTGCAGAGACAGTTACCAATTATTCAAGGACTTGTCCTACCACATAATAAGGCACACAACCACCACCCCACCCCCAGACACCTAGCTGCATGCAGGGAGGGCTAAACCTCATGAGATGAGAGCCTTTTGGCTCAAGCACACAGCCTCTAACTGGAAGAAATAAGCATAAGACTGATCTGGGGGTTAGACATGTCACAGGGCACTTGAGGGCCAGACAGGACTCCAGCACTAAAGAATACTCATTTATATCCAGTATCAGTCACACCAAGTAATCTCAGCTACATGACTTTCACCGCCTCATCCCACCCCACCACCATTGATGATGCCAGCATCTGTATCACCACAGCAAGCTGAAGGAGATGTCAGAAGCCATGGGATAACAGTAGGAGCACCCAAACGACAGAAGTAACTCACAGGTCTGGAACTTCTCCTTCCGCCAATCTACAAGAAAACCACATTGCACAAATGTGAACAACAAATCAGAGACTTGAGGAGACTGTACAGACCAGAGTTGATACCTATCTCTGAAATACACTAAACCAAGGGTTATAAGGGGAAATGTTTTGGAAGCATGCATCTGCTGAATTTATTTTTCATTCACATTAGTTCTCTCTCACACACACTCTATCTGTCTCTCTCTGTCCTCTCTGACACACACAAACATGCACACATTCTCTCTTATACACCCACAGCCATCGTGCTACACTGTTCCCATGAAACCCAAGCCATAAAGCTTAACACCACTGAGGGACTGGGAACTTACCTAAAAAGAAGGCTTTTTGCACAGATTTCATTATCAAAGTAAGCTTTCTCAATCCCTAGTCACACATCCGTCCTGAAAACTAGATTTTCTTTTGAGAAAGAACTGAGGAGATCAAAATTTCTGAGGTCTCCATTTACTTATAAAGAACAGGCTAAACTGAACTTGCCAGTTGACTCAAAACCATGGTAGGGGCAATACAACTGCACCCAGTTGTATACAAGCTGCACTTGGAGGATAACTCTCAGCCATAGGTGAGGAGAACGCAGGACATGGCACAAGAGAAATCTTGCCCCATCAAGAGGTAATAGAGAGGGCGCCTGGGTGGCTCAGTGGGTTAAGCCGCTGCCTTCAGCTCAGGTCATGATCTCAGGGTCCTGGAATGGAGTCCCGCATCGGGCTCTCTGCTCAGCAGGGAGCTTGCTTCCTCCTCTCTCTCTCTCTCTGCCTGCCTCTCTGCCTACTTGTGATCTCTCTCTGTCAAATAAATAAATAAAATCGTTAAAAAAAAAAAGAGGTAATAGGGAAGATTCAAGGAAGGAGAGAGAGAAGTTCAAAGCAAGAAAGTGATGTCTTTGCTTCCCTTTATCATGGAGTATTGCAAGGAAAAACATCCCTGTGTGTAAGGGGAAACCCAAAAACACTGGGTCTAGTCATCTCCTTCTCCTTATAATCACCTAGAGAGATCAAAAGCAAGGATACACCACACACGATCAGCCCCCAAATATGTGTCCTAGACCCCAGAAACTGTGAATATGTTTTGGCAGAGAGGACTTTACAGATGTAAGATTAGGAACTGGAGATATGAATGGGGCAGGGGTAGAATAACAATTTCTCCATAAACCTAGATGGAACCTCAAACCCAATTATCCTAAGGACCATATCAATCTACCCTCTATAAAGTGAGGTCCTGAAATGAGCAAGAGAAGAATACAGGGACCCTGTCCCTCAGTGATGTGAAGTACAAACTCCTCCAACCTTCATACTCCCCTTTGGGAAGAAGAAAGGAAACTAACTAATCACAGCAAATGTATATCTGTCATAAGACCCTGAAAAGTCTGCATGGTAAAGCTGTTACCTCCAATAGGAAAGAGACTCCAGAACAAAATTAGAAGATTAGAATGTAAGAACAGGACACGTTCTTGAATATTTGCCAACAACATGGGACCCCTATTCTCCCACAGGTTTATTCAGATAAAGTAGTATGTCCAGCTCTGTTGATTTGCTTATACCAACAGATCACATGAAGTGAGTGGACATGTCACATTTTGAGAAAAGAGAACTTTACTTATTCTTCACTAAGACACTAGCTGACAGCAAACTCTACATTTCTATATGACAACTGACAAAGATTAGCAAAGAAAAGAAATCAAGCAGAGGAGAAGGAAGAGGAGAAAGGGAGTTAGTGTTTCATTCTGAGTCTCTACAGTGCACCCAGAGCTATGTTGTGCACTTCTGTGGACCAAGCGCATACTTCACCTCATTTCCACAGCAAGCTGTTCATTAGAAATTATTCCTCCAATTTCATGAATAAGATCAGATCAGACATTTGTTCACATCACATTATGAGCCCACCAATGTGAAAGTGTTGATTCTACTGTAAGGGTGTCTGTCCTTAACAAAATAAAGAGAACATATATAAGGTATACTTTAAAACACAGGCATTTCAATCCAGCAGAGAATGGGGTGATGCTAAAAGAAGACTATTTAATTCACATTTTTAACTGATAAGTCTCAAGATTCATTGAGGCTCTCTAAAGAGTTTTCCTCACACATCTGGTCCCCATAGACTCTTACATCCCTGGCTCCCCCTTCTCCGTTCTCACAGGCTTTATCCCTCATCATAAGTAGAAACAGCCAGGACAGAAAAGGCACATATTATGGACTCAAATCAAAGGATTATTGGCCTAGATTCATAACCCACCCCAGTGCTAGAGGGTGCTCTGGATAGCCTTTCATTGCATTAGCAACCCTAGGATCATACTCCTCCCGCCGGCTACTATGGGAAGGGTGAGATGGCCTCATTATCTGAAGCAAACCCAGTTAGAAAATTACTTCCCAACACCTTAAAATAAATATGTCTTTTCAGAAATCTCTCAAACATGTATCAAGGAGTTTATTACTTTTTGTGTACCCAATAACTTTCATGTCCTTTGTGTACTTCCCACTCTAACCACCATGGCTGTCATTTGTGGTCTCTCTCCTACCCAAAGCCACCCAAAGGGTCTCTTCTACTCTCAGCCACCCAAAGTGTCTCTGAGAGGAATCACAGGCTCTCTACTTTCCTTCTCATCTCCTCCTCTCTTCTCCAACCAGCTTTTCTTTCCCTGATTTACTCCCAAATTTTCTCTGGTAAACAATTTTCACTGCTCTGAGCCTCTCCTATTGCAATCCTCACACATTGCCCCTAATAAATCTAACCAGTACTGAGCCCATCAGGTAAACCCAGAATTCTCCTAAAAGGAGAGATAATGGTTTGAACACCTATAAGTTACTGTCCTTTAAAAAATTAATTTCTTAATGCTGTAAGACAAACATGTACATAAGATTTTGTATATAATGGCCAGTATCTCACAAACCCACTACCAGGACTCCCTAAGCATCCTGGAGACTCTGGATCTGAGAATCAGAACAGCTGACATAAAGATAACTACTTCCAAAACAACCATGGCTTGGACAAGGAGTCAGAGCATGCAGAAGCAAAATGAAGACAATCATTCCAGAGAAACAGAAAAAACAAAAACAAAAACAAAACAAAACAAAACAAACAAACAAACAGGAAAACCAAAGCAAGATCCAAAAAGAGATTGGAATTTCAGGGTAAAATGGATTCAAAAAAAGGATCCTTTATGGAAGACCTGAGTCCTAAGCAGGCAAGCTTGATTTCTGAAATCTTCCAGAGACAGCAAATTCTGAAGTACACCGTCAATGCCATGGTCCAACTGCCCTTACAAATGACCACTCTGTTCTCACTGTACCAACAAACTAGCAGTTGAACAAGGTGTGTTCAGAGGGTGTTGCTAATTCTCACAGCAACCTACAGTAGAGGATGGGTCAGAATAGAGGCAGATCTGTGTTCCCAAGGACAGTCCTTGCAGTCTTCAGAACACAACAAACATAACAAGGAGATCAGAGACACCAACCCCATCCTGATGTGAGGTCCAATGACAGAGAAGGTGTCACAGTGGAGGCTGGGAAGGTAAAGCCACGGGAAACTGAGTCACTTACCTGCATACAGTTTTGCCTTCTTCAGGGCTGAAAGGGAAGACACCGTGGTGAGACATGGGCCAGAACAAGTCTGCATATTATTGATCTACTGGCACTTGACTCCTTTCTGTGCTACAGGTAACACTATAACAAAGTAAGGAAAGATGCTAGAGAGGAGATACCCTCCTGACATGGGCAGACAATAGGATGTTCAGGGAAATTCCCTGGACCACAGGTCAGAGAGCCAGCATTGCAGGCTGAGTTCCATGCCTGCCAGTTATAGCTGTGTGACCTTTGCCAAGTTAGCGTCCTGAGTGTTAAAAACCACAACATTAAAATACAAACTCTGAGAAACAAACTGAGGGTTTTGGAGGGGAGAGGAGTGGGAGGTTGTGTGAGCCTGGTAGTGGGTACTAAGGAAGGAACATATTACATGGAGCACTGGGCATTCTGCATAAACAATGAATTTTGGAACACTGAAAATAAATTAAAAAAAATAAAAGATACATGTAGTTGAAGAGTAAAAACATCAAAATAAGAGGTAAATTAAAAATCAAAATCACTTTTAACTATTAAACTTCTATTCTCCTACAGACAAGTAGTCTTAAGAGTCAACCAAGAAAAACAATTTTAACCAGAAGAGACAAAATTTTAAAAAATAAACAAATAAATTCAATAGAGTCCAAAGAGACAAATGAAAATAACATAGAACTGAATGGTTGATTATAACATTAAGAATCTCTAAGGTGGAAAAACTCTTAAGTTATTCGTTCAATTTTATGCACACAAGAACTGCAAGGTCAGTTATCTATATGCATTTGATTTTATGAACAATAGAAGAGACACAACTTCTGTGGAAACACTGAACCCATCAGAGTCAGGTAAATCTCCTAGGGTCAGTGGAGAAGAATTTTAATCTCTAAAGAAATTTCATGTTTATAAAAAATTGGTAGCAGTGTGGGAGGGACTTAGCATAAATACAATCAACATCTAAATCTGTTTCTTCTCTTTTTTATGGGGTGCAGTAGGATTCAACAGTAAGTCAAAACATGCATTTCAAATACATTTTGATAAAAAAAATAGTATTCCTTAAAAGAACAATACACCATGTCCAACCATTCTTTATTACCAAAAGAAAATACATAATACTAACTAATTTCATCCACAGAATTTTTCTGAAATGAATCCCAAATCAATTGCATCCCAAAATAAAGAAAGTTTCACATGGAAAGAAAAACAAGCAAAATTATTATTCCATCTGCTTTCAATTTGGTTTAAAGGTCAAAAATTATACAATGTATGAAAATATTTTAGGGAATAAAGTATACATTATTCCATGAATGTAAGAAATCATTATTACATCCAATGATTTCCAGGAAAGAGAGATATGGGAAATAACAGAAAGGGGAGATGAAATAAGGACCAGGATGTTAGGTGAGCTCTAGGGTAAAAGTGGCCAGACGTTCTCAGAAAACACATCACTGGACCAGTAACAACTTATCCCATGACATGCCCAGCCAAGCTCTTCCCAGTCCTCTACCCAACACTTTGTGATCAGTACCTCCAGGAACTGGAGAGAAAAGACTCTCCCACGATGGTGTTATGTGGAGGGATCACAATCCTGAATTTAACGACCCCCATTTCTTTATATAGTTTCTCTAAAATATTCCAGAGTATTCAGGTTGACTGAGAACCAGTTGCATTGAAAACTAAAAGCTGCAAAGGTGGTGAGTAGATCAACCCAAGATGCACGACAGACTCCAGTGCCACCATCATTCCAGGTTTCAAAACACCATGTGCGAAACAATAGCCCAGATGGGGAAAGCCCATGAAGCAAGCTCTGCCTCCCACCAGTTTCCACTTCTGCACCAAGGACAGGTCCTCATGTCTCTGCATGAAACAGAGAGGGGACACTATGGCTTAGGGGGCAAGAGACCCAAGGATATCCGGGTAGTCACTCACAGGCCAGGTAAACAGATTTCCTCCAGTCTGAAAGGCAACACAGGAAACAGGTGAGCTAAGATCAAGAATGTGTCCTACAAACATAACACAGAAACTTCTGGGAAAAAGACACAACATACCAAGATCTGCTTGGAGTTCATCTAAAAAAAAAAAAAAGTGAAAAATACACATAAACTCCCATCACTAACAGCAGCAAAAACTGCACCTGGAAAACCCACAAGAGCATCTATATGTCTCCATGAAGATCTAACACCAGACCCCTCGTGCCTCCACAGCCGCACCTGTCCTCTCTGGTCCTCCTCAGCCCCCCTGCTCCTGGCCAAGGGCCTACTGTCCACTTTTCCTCTACACCAGCTTCCACACTTGTCTGCCATGGCCCTGTCCTGCCTTACCTCTGGCCTTCAGTGCCTCTTCCTTTATCTGCTGGTCCTCCTCCTTGTCTCTGTGCAGTTTCTCCCATTCCTGCATCTCCTGGAGCTTTGCAGTATGTTCTCTCATGATGTAGAAGACAGCCCCAAGGAGTAGGAGCATCAGCACAGTCAGGATCACCATGAAAGCTAGCTTCCAGGGAGAACTCCGAGGGAAGAAGGGTTCTGTGCCCAGCCAGACACCCCATCAGGGCACTGCTCAGGACGGCC
>NW_026739964.1:0-29438 GCF_022355385.1 Mustela nigripes | reverse complement strand
TGAAAAGGAACACACATTTGTGAGCCCTGTGAAAAGGAAAACTAGCAAACAAAAGAAAATGAGCCCCAGGATTCACTTGGCATTTCAGCTGGAAGAGATTTATCTGATATGAGAGTCGCTACACCAGCCTTCTTTTGAGGCCCACTGGCATGGAAGGTGCTTCTCCATCCCTTCACTTTCAGTCTGGGTGTAACTTTAGGTTCAAAATGGCTATCTTATAGACAACATGTGGATCGGTCCTGTTGTTTTATCCAATCTGCAAACCTGTGCCATTTTATGGGCGCATTTAGGCACTTCACATTGAGAGTGATTATGGAGAGATACGTTTTTACTGACATCATGTTACCTTTGAAGTCTTTATTTGTGTAGATTGTCTCTGTATCTCTGCTCAATGTTATTCTTAGTATTTTTCCTCTTTTTAACCCCCCCCCTTAATATTTCCTGCAGTGCTGGCTGGGTTGTTGCATAGTCTTTTAAGCCTTGCTGGTCTTGGAACTCTTTATCTCTCCATCCATTTTGAATGTCAGTCTTGCTGGATAAAGTATTCTTGGCTGCATGTTCTTCTCATTTAGTGCCCTGAATATATCTTGCCAGCCCTTTCTGGCTTTCCAGGTCTCTGTGGTCAGGTCTGACGTTATTCTGATGGGCTTTGCCCTGTGTGTAAGGAGCCTCTTTGTCCTAGCATCTTTCAAGAGATTGTATCTACAATTATGATATCTCAGTTTGACTCTGAGGTGCCTTGATATTTTTTTGGAATCTATAATCTTTGGTGGAGATCTTTCGGTCTCTAGTACATGAACGCTAGTTCCATGAGCGAGGTTGGGAAATTTTTCATGAAGACTTTGTTCCACTATGTCTTCTAGACTTCTTTCTTTCTCCTCCCCTTCAGGGATTCCAATAATTTTGACGTTGGAACATTTCATGGCATCATTTATTTCCCTGATTCTGTTTTCATGGCTTTTAAGCTGTTTGTTCCAGGCTTCCTCCTGATCCTTTCTCTTTATGTGTTTGTCCTCCAGATCACTAATTCTATCTTCTGTTTCAGTTACCCTAGTTTTGAGAGAATTTAGATTAGATTTGAACTCATTGAGAGCATTGTGAACCTTACCCCTTGTAGCTTTCTGCTCTGTCATAACATTGTGAACGTCCTCCCTGGTCACTTTCAGTTCTCCCCTAATCAATTCCATTTGGTCTTCCATAGTGTTCTCCAACCTAGCTATTGCCTGGATAATTGTTAGCCTGAATTCTCTTTCCAACATACTGTCTATGTTGATAGCCATTAGTTCTGTTGCAGAAGGTCCATCCTCTGTATTCTCCTTCTCTTGGGCATTTCTTCTCCTAGTCCTTTTTGTGAGTGACAGCTGAACGGATGTAGCTGGATGTATCAACCATGGTTTAGTCAAGGTGCACCCTGGAATGCTTCTGAGCATTGAGGATTTCCCACCCAAAAGAGAGAATAAAGAAAATAAAAAGAAAAAAGGAAGAGATAGATACAGGGAAAAAAAGGGAATACAAAATAGAAAGTTCAGCCCAATGGACACCAAGGTAAGATTTATAAAGTATACAAACAAAAACAGACAAACAAAAAGACTGATAAAAATATATGACAGGAGAAGAAAAATATATATATATTTTCAAATAAAGGAAGAACCTTGTCAAAAAGAACCCCATGTATAAGATTTATATACTATCAGGACAAACAAAAACACAGAAACAGTGGTGGAAGCAAAAGCTGGGAGAGTGGTTACAAATTCTCACTGTGGGCAAGGAAGGTTGTTTTGATTTTTCCTGGATGTATCTTTTTATCTTTTTTAAAGGACTCAACTTTCCTAAGATAAAGGGGGATTAAAAATTGGTTTACCTACAGGCATAGCATTGATTGGGAAAAGGGGATTACCTTGAAGTTTAACTCTATATGAATATTAGAAAATAAAAATAAAGGAATAAACTAGAATAAACTAAAAGTTAGAAAAAAATTAAAAATGGAAATGCAAAAGAAAAACACAGATGTATGTATCAAAAAGTTCAGGTTAGAAGGTTATTATGGAATTTGATGTACTGGACATCTCACTGTGATGGTAAATAGGTTAAAAATATCTATATAAAAAATGAGGGGAGGGGATAAAATGGCGGGGAAGTAGGAGGAGATGCCTTTTCAACCTGTACCTTAAAGTGAGCTGATTACCTACCAAAGAACCGCGATCACCCATGAAATCAACCTGACATCAGAGTTACACATGTCTGGATCTCTACAGGGGCAAAAGATGCGAGTGGGCAGGTAAAGCAGAGTGGGAACGGCGAACTGATATCAGAAGATAAACAAAAGGGGGAGGGAACTACCAGAGGTGACCAGTTGGAAAGTAATACCCCAATCCGAGAGTGCCCTGTGTCTGGGGACCAGCATTAACTTGAAGTCTGGTGAAAGCACTCAAAAAGAGCAAAAGATTGTGGGGGCGGGGGAATTGTGGGAATCAGGGCAGCTAGGGACAGGGGCTTAAGTCCCTAGTCCCTGGACAGCCTCCCCTGGTGCTAAGCCAGAGAGAGTGCGGCAGAGAAACCAGGTCTTGGTCCCTAAGCCACCAGTGCACCTGAGAATGCGTGGAGTCTGGCTCCTGTGAGGGCCTGGAAGCCTCCCCAGATGACAGAACGTGCAAGCTATAGAGCCTGAGATGCGTGCGCCCCTCATCCTCCCCTGAAAGAGGTACACAAAGGCCCAGCCAGTCCTCTTTGACCCACGCCATTGTGTCAGAGCCTAAGATGCATGTCCCAAACTCTCCCCTGAGACAGGTGTTCAAAGGCCCAACATGGTGCTTTCAGACCTGTGTCCTGTTCTCAGAGCCTGAAACGCATAGGTGATCCACAGCCTCCCCTGAAAGAGGTGCGTGCAAGCCAGGCACTCTTAGACCCAGAAAGACCACGCACTCCCAGCCTGGGCCATCGGGAAAATCTCAGTGTGCGATAGCTGCTTGGAACCTCTCTGGCGGTCTGGAGCTGCCCAGACAGCCACTGCTGCTTACATGGGCTCTGCACTCAGACTGAGACTTCTCTCTGAGAGGGAGGTCAGGGTGCAGTTTGTTTTCCTCTAAAACTACAAAAGCCATCAAAAGCGGTCAACGTGAGAGGAAAAAAAATTGTACAAACATAAAAATCAGTTTCCTCAGAGCCCACCCCCTTGAAAGGGGTGGGAGGACTTAACTCAGGGAACATCATTGACTGAAAACCCACGTGGCAGGCCCCTCCCCAGGAAACAAACCAAGAAAGGAAAAAAAAAAAGAGAGAGACTACAATAGAACAACTGCCACTACTGCATAGGATAACAATTATTTTTAACTCATTCCCACTTTTCTCATTTTTTTTATATAGATAATTTTTTAACCTATTTACCATCACAGTGAGCTCTCCAGTGCATCAAATTCCATAATAACCTTCTAACCTGAACTTTTTGATACATACACCTGTGTTTTTCTTTTCCATTTCTATTTTTTGAATTTCTTTTTTTTTTAAATTTGAGTTAGTTTAGTCTAGTTTATTCCTTTTTTAAATTTTTATTTTCTAATATTCATATAGAGTTAAACTTCAAGGTAATCCGCTTTCCCCTTTCAATAATTCCCCTATAGGTACAGCAATTTTTAATCCCCCTTTATCTTAGGAAATGTGAGTCCATTAACAAATATATCAAGATACATCCAGGAAGAATCAAAACAAACTTCCTTGCTCACACTGAGAATTTATAACCATTCTCCCAACTATTTCTTCCACCACATTTTCTGTGTTTTTGTTTGTCCTGATAGTATATAAATCTTAAACTTGGGGTCTTTTTGACGATGTTCTTCCTTTATTTGCATATATATTTATTTTCTCTTTTCATGTACTTTTATCAGTATTTTTGTTTGTCTGTTTTTGTTTATATACTTTATAAACCTTACCTTGAGGCCCATTTGTGCTGAACCTTCTCTTTCATCTTCCCTTCCTTTCCTATCTCTCTCTCTCTCTTTTAAATTCCTTTTTCGTTTATTTTTTCTCTCATTTGGGTGGGGAACCCTAACTGCTCAGAATTGTTCCAGGGTGCACCTTGACTGCACCACAGTTGATAAATCCAGCTACATCCGTTCAGCCATCTCTCACCAAAAGGACTAGGAGGAGGAATTCCAAAAAGAAGAAAAATACAGAGAATGGGCCTTCTGCAACAGAGCTAATGGTTATCAACATAGACAATATGTCGGAAAGAGAATTCAAACTAACAATTACCCAGACAATAGCTAGGTTGGAGAAAACCATGGATGACCAAAAGGAATTGATTAAAGCCAAGCTGAAAGTGACCAGACAGGATCTTCTCAATGTTAGGGCAGAGCTAAAAGCTACCAGGGTTGAGTTTCACAATGCTCTCAATGAGTTCCAATATCATCTAAATTCTCTCAAAACAGGATAACTGAAAGAGAAGATAGAATTAGTGATCTGGAGGACAAACAGATAGAAAGGATCAGGAGGAATCCTAGAACAAACAGCTTAGAAACCACGATAATAGAATCAGGAAAATAAAAGATGCCATGAAATGTTCCAACATTAGAATAATTGGAATCACTGAAGGGGAGGAGAAAGAAAGAAATCTAGAAAATATGGTGGAACAAGTTCTTCATGAACATTTTCCCAATCTCGCGAATATAACGAGCGCTCATGTACTAGAGGCTAAATGGTCTCCACCCAAGATTATAGATTAAAAAAAAAAAAAAACCCATCTTGGAACCTGATAGTCAAATTGAGGAATTATAATTGTAGGTATATTCTCTTGAAAGTCACTAGGACAAAGAGTCTCCTTACTTACAGAGGACAGCCCATCAGAATAACGTCAGACCTGTCCACAGAGACCTGGCAAGCCAGAAAAATCTGGACGATATATTCAGGGCACTAAATGAGAAGAACATGCAGCCAAACATACTTTATCCAGCAAGATTGACCTTCAAAATGGATGGAAAGATAAAGAGTTTCCAGGACCGGCAAGGCTTAAAAGGCTATGCAACCACCAAGCCTACACTACAGGAAATATTAAGGGGGTTCTATAAAAGAGGAAAAATCCCAAGAATAGCATTGAACAGAAATATAGAGAAAATCTAAGGAAAGAAAAACTTCAAAAGCAAGACGATGCCAATAAAAACCTATCTATCAATAATCACTCCCAATGTGAAGCCTAAACGTTCCCATAAAACAGCAAAGGCAGGGTTGCAGATTGGATATAACAACAGGACCCATACATATGTTGTCTACAAGAGATCCATTTTGAACCGAAACATACACCCAGACTGAAAGTGAAGGGATGGAGAAGCATCTTTCATGCCAATGGGCCTCAAAAGAAGGTTGGTGTAGCGATTCTCATATCAGAAAAATTATATTTTAAACTAAAGACTGTAGTCAGAGATACAGAAGGACACTACATAATCCATAAAGGGACTACCCACCAAGATGATCTAACAATTGTAAATATCTATGCCCCCAATATTGGAGCAGCCAATTACATAAGAAAACTGTTATCCAAGATAAAGAGTCATATTGATACGAATACACAAATCGTAGGAGATCTTAACATGCCTCTCTCAGAAATAGACAGATCATTAAAGCATAAAATCAATAAGGAAACAAGAGCACTGAATGACACATTGGACCAGATGGACATCATAGATATATACAGAACATTCCACCCTAACACAACAGAATACTCATTCTTCTCAAGTGCACATGGAACCTTCTCCAGAATAGACCACATACTGAGTCACGAATCAGGACTCAACTGATACCAAAAGACTGAGATTGTTTCCTGAGCATCCTCAGATCACAATGCTTTGAAACTGGAGCTCAATCATAAGGAAAAGTTCCGACGGAACTCAAACATCTGAAAGCTAAAGACCACCTTGCTTATGAATTCTTGGATCAACCAGGAGATCAAAGAAGAACTTAAACAATTCATGGAAACCAATGAGAATGAAGACACTGCATCCAAAACCTATGGGATACAGCAAAGGCGGACCTAGGGGGGAAATACATAGACACCCAAGCCTTACTCAAAAAAATTGAAAAATCCAGGACTCAGCAGCTATTAAAAAAATGGAGAATCAACAACAAATCAAACCACCTCCACACATAAGAAGAGAAATCATCGAGATTAGAGCTGAGATCGATGAGGTTGAAACCAGAGATACAGTACAATGTATCAATGAAAATAGAAGCTGGTTTTTTGAAAGAATCAATAAGATTGATAAACCAGTGGCCACAATAATCCAATGGAAAAGAAAGCCCAAATTCATGAAATTATGAATTAAAAGAGAGAGATGACAACGAACACCAAGGAAGTAGAAAAAATCATCAGAAGTTATTATCAACAGTTGTGCCAATAAGCTAAGCAACCTAGATGAAATGGACGCATTTCTGGAAAGCCATAATCTCCCAAAATTGAACCAGGAAGACACTGACAAACTTAATAGACCAATATCTAGTAATGACATTGATTAAATCCTGAATAGACCAATATCTAGTAACAATATTGATCAAAAACCTCCCCAAAAAACCAAGAGCCCAGTACCTGACGGATTCCCTGGGGAATTCAACCAAACTTTCAAAGAAGGAATAACACCTATTCTCCTGAAGTTGTTTCAAAAAATTTAAGCAGAAGAAAAACTTCCAGACTCTTTCTATGAAGCCAGCATTACCCTGATCCCTAAACCAGACAAAGACCCTACCAAAAAGGAGAATTTCATACCAATATCACTGATGAATATGGATGCTAAGATTCTCAACAAGATCCTAGCAAGCAGGATCCAACAGCACATTAAAAAGATTATCCACCATGACCAGGTGGGATTCATCCCTGGGCTACAATGATGGTTCAACATTCACAAATCTATCAATGTGATAGAACAAATTAATATGAGAAGAGAGAAGAAACAGATGGTCCTCTCAATCGATGCAGAAAAAGCATTTGACAAAATCCAGCATCCGTTCCTGATTAAAATGCTTCAAAGTATAGTAATAGAAGGAACATTCCTGAACCTCATCAAATCTATCTATGAAAAACCCACAGCAAATATCGTCCTCAATGGGAAAAAGCTTGCAGCCAGGAACAAGACAAGGATGCCCACTCTCACCAATCTTGTTCAACATAGTATTAGAATTCATAGCTACAGCAATCAGACAACAAAGAGAAAAGAAAGGTATCCAAATTGGCAATGAAGAAGTCAAACTCTCCCTCTTCACAGAGGACATCATTCTTTATATGGAAAACCCAAAAGACTCCACCCCCAACTACTTGATCTCATACAGCAGTTCAGCAACGTGGCAGGATACAAGGTCAATGTAAAGAAATCAGTGGCTTTCTTATACAATAACAATGAAAATACATAAAGGGAAATTAGAGAATCAATTCCATTTTCTATAGCACAGAGAACCATAAGATTCCTGGAAATAAACCTAACCAAAGTGGTAAAGGATCTGTATTCGAGGAACTACAGAACACTCATGAAAGAAATTTAAGATACAAAAAGGTGGAAGACCATTCCATGCTTTTGAATCCGAAGGATAACCATTGTTAAAATGCCTATACTGCCTATAGCAATCTACACTTTTAATGCTGTTCCGATAAAAATTCCACTGCTATTCTTCAAAGAGCTGAAAAAAATAATCCTAAAATTTGTATGGAATCAGATGAGACCCCGAATCACTAAGGAAATTTTGAAAAACAAAAATAAAACTGGCGGCATATCATTACCTGATTTCAAGCTTTACTACAATGCTGTGATCACCAAGACAGCATGATACTGGCATAAAAACAAACACATAGACCAGTGGAACAGAGTAGAGAGCCCAGATATGGACCCTCAACTCTATGGTCAAATAATCTTCGACAAAACGGGAAAAAATATACAATGGAAAAAAGACAGTCTCTTCAATAAATGGTGCTGGGAAAACTGGGCAGCTATATGTAGAAGATAAAACTTGACCATTCTCTTACACCGTACACAAAGATAAACTTAAAATGGATAAGACCTCAATGTGAGACAGGAATCCATCAGAATCATAGACAGAATATAGACAGTAATCTCTTCGATATCAGCCACAGCAACTTCTTTCAAGATATGTCTCCTAAGGCAAAGGAAACAAAAGTGAAAATAAACTTTTGGGACTTCCTCGAAATCAAAAGCTTTTGTATAGCAGAGAAAATAGTCTAGAAAACAAAGAGGCAACCCACAGAATGGGAGAAGATATTTGCAAATAACAGTACAGACAAAAGGTTGATATCCAGGATCTATAAAGAACTCCTCAAACTCAACACACACAAAACAGACAATCATATCAAAAAATGGGCAGAAGATATAAACAGACACTTCTCCAATCAAGACATCCAAATGGCTATCAGACACATGAAAAGATGTTCATCATCACTAGCCGTCAGGGATATTCAAAATAAAACCACATTGAGCTATCACTTTACACCATTTAGAATGGCCAAAATTAGCAAGACAGGAAACAACATTGTGTTGGAGGCGATGTGGAGAAAGGGGAGTTCTCTTGCACTGTTGGTGGGAATGCATGTTGGTGCAGCCTCTTTGGAGAACAGTGTGGAGATTCCTCAAGAAATTAAAAATAGAACTTCCCTATGACCCTTCAATTGCACTACGAGGTATTTACCTGAAAGATAGAGATGTAGTGAAAAGAAGGGCCATGTGTTTACCTGAAAGATAGAGATGTAGTGAAAAGAAGGGCCATCTGTACCCCAATGTTTATAGCAGCCATGGCCATGGTCACCAAACTGTGGAAAGAACCAAGATGCCGTTCAATGGATGAATGGATAAGGATGATGTGGTCCCTATACACGATGGAGTATTATGCCTCCATCAGAAAGGATGAATACCCAACTTTTGTAGCAACATGGATGAGACTGGAAGAGATTATGCTGAGTGAAATAATTCAAGGAGAGAGAGTCAATTATCATGTGGTTTCACTTATTTGTGGAGCATAACAAATAGCATGGAGGACATGGGGAGTTAGAGAGGAGAAGGGAGTTGGGGTAAATTGGAAGGGGAGGTGAATCATGAGAAACTAAGGAGTCTGAAAAACAATCTGAGGGATTTGAAGTGGTGGTGGGGGTGAGAGTTTGGGGTACCTGGTGGTGGGTATTATAGAGGGCACAGATTGCATGGAGCACTGGGTGTGGTGCAAAAATAATGAATACTGTTATGCTGAAAATAAATAAAATATAAATTAAAAAAAATAATGTGCGAGAATAGTGGGACCGAGGTAAAAATAAATGTTGTCCTATGAATTTGTGGTGGTTTCTGCCTTGTAGTCTTTTTTTTTTTTTTTTTTTCATTTTCTTTCTTGGTTGGTTTCGGGGGGAGGGACCTGCCACGTGGTTTTCCAGTCAATGATGTTTCCTGAGTTAAATCTTTCCACCCCCCTAAGGGGTTGGGCTCTGAGGAAACCTGTTTTTTTCCGGTTTTTGTTCTCTGGAGGTTTTTATGTTTGTTCACTTTTTTTTTTTCTATCGCCTTGACCACTTTTGATGGCTTTTGTAATTTTATGGGAAAGCATACTGCACCCTGACCTCCCTCTCAGAGAGAAAGAAGCCTCATCCTGGTCCCCTTTGGGTGCTGCAAAGCCCATATTAATTCCCCCTTGGCCGGTGGCAGAGCAGGTTCTGAGTTGCAGTCCCTGGAGATGCAGAATCTTCTGCTTGTACTCATAACCATGGCAGCGGTGGTTGTCTGGGCAGCTCCAGACCACCAGAGAGTTTCCAAGCAGTGATCACGCACTGAGATTTTCTCGCTGGCCCAGGATGGTAGTGCCTGATCTTCCTGTGTCTAAGAGTGTTGGGCTTGAACACACATCTCTCAGGAGAGAGTGTGGGTTGCACATGTCTCAGGCTATGAAACAATGGCGTGGTGTAAGGTGCCGGGCTGGGCCTTCACACACCTCTCTCAGTGGAGGGTGAGTGGCATGCGTGTCTCAGGCTCTGTAGCATGGCTCAGCGTTCTGCCGTCTGGCGAGGCTCCCAGCTCCTCACAAGAGCCAGACCCCATGCGTTCTCGGGCATGCTGGTGGCTCAGGCACCAAGACCTGGTTTCTCCACCACACTCTCTCTGGCTCAGCACCAAGGCATGCTATCCTGGGTCCAGGGACTTGAGCCCCTGTTTCTAGCCACCCTGATTCCCACAATTTCCACCCCCCACTACAATCCTTTGCTCTTTCTCAGTGCTTTCAACCAGTCTCCAAGTTAATTCTGGTCCCCAGATGCAGCGCACTCTCATATTAGGGGTATTACTTTCTAATAGGTCACCTCTGGTGGCTCCCTCCCACTTTTGTTTATCTTCCGATATCAGTCTGACATTCCCACTCTGCTTTACCTGCCCACTGGTGTCTTCTGCCCCTGTAGAGATCCAGCCATGTAGAATTCTGATCTCAGGCTGATTTCATGGGTTATCGGAGTTCTTTGGTAGGTAATCAGCTCACTTTAGGGTACAGGTTGAAACGGCGCCTCCTACTTCCCCGCAATCTTTTCTCCCCTTTATTAAAAATCCTAGACATATAATTTAAAAATGCTTATTACAATGACGTGGATGGAAATGGATGGTATTTTGCTAAGTAAAAGAAGTCAGAGAAAGACAAATAGCATATGATTTCATTCATATGTGGAATTTAAGAATGAAACATAAACATAGAGGAAGAGAAGGAAAAATCAAATAATACAAAAACAGAGAGAGAGAGATAAAGTATAAGAGACACTTAACTATAGGAAACAAACTGAGAGTTGTTGGAAGGAAGGTGGGTGGGCAATAGGGTATCTGGCTGATGGGAATTAAGGAGGGCACTTGATGAAATGAGCACTGGGTGTTGTATGCAGTCAATGAATCATTAAATTCTGCCTCTGAAACAAATAATACCATATGTTAATAATCAAATTTAAAAAATAAAGGTAAAAATAGTCCTTAAAGAAGCTGGGGGAAGGGACATTACATAAATATGACCAAAGATAAGAATTGCTTCTGATTTCTCAGAAAACATGCCAGCAAGAAAAGACTGAAGTGAAATATATGATGTGCTGAAAGGTTAAAAAACAACAAATCACAACAACAATAACATAGATTCTGTATTCTGGAAATTTTTTTGTTTAAAAATAAAGTTGAGAACGGAACTGGAAGATGGCAAAGGAGTAGGAGGATACTAAGATCATCTCCTCCCAGGAACAAAACTGCTAAATATCAAATCATTTTAATAATTCAGAAATCAACCTGAAGACTGACAGAACAAATTCCACAACTAAAGGAAGAGAAGATGCCACATCAAAAAATTTAGGAAATGTGGAGACCTGGTTTGGAGTAGAAAGGGATCACAGTTTCTGCAGAGGGGAGGGAGCCCTGTTCATAGTAGAAGACAAGAGAGACAGGAGTCACAAAATGGAATTCATAAGAAGAACATTACCAACAATTCCCTGAGTGGTGAAATGAGAGGGGCTAATATTTGTGAGTTCCTGCAACCAGTGGGGCTTAAAGATTGGACTTTTAAACATCAGTGGGATCAGATGGGATAGAGCCAGGAGAACACTGCCCTATTTTTGGACAGAAGGCAAGCAAACAGCCAAGGGACAGGTAACATGAGAACAGACATTTGAGGAATGCCTGGAACACACAGTGGAGAAATTATTTCCACTTAGAGCAAGTTCCTGAAAGAAAGCATTCCAGTAGATGCTTCTCTGGAGACAGGGACCAGGCTTGTGCCATTTTTTCCCCTCTCTTTATTATAATCACAGAGCCATTCACAGGAAGCAGTGCATCACCCTTACATGTTGCTTATCTTGCTTGCACCAAGTCCCACACACCTGTGCTCTGGAGGGTCTCCACTCTTAATCAAGCTTGCCTCAGTCCCAGCACAGAAGGTCCCTCTCTCAGAAGAATACCGCAAACCCCTGTCCATACCAGTGCTCCTATCAGAATTCTGCAGGGGCTCAGTTCCGATGGAACTGGTATGAAGACTCTTTCATAAGCAGACCAGAGAACCCCCAGTTAAGTCACATTTTTAAGGCCAGTGACAAAAACTGCCCATAGTAGTCAAGGAGCACCTTTGCAGAAAAATGGCCTGAAGGATAGAATAAATATATATATATATATATATATATATATATATATATATATATATATATATATATCACAGTACCCACCAGAAAAATTGCTTGAAACATCATGCCTTGGAAACTATATGACATCTTCTTAATAAAATCACTATTCTCAGAAGCAGGAAACATAATGGACTTTTCTAACACAGAGAAGTCATATCCAGAGATTTTAGTGAAATAAATTTAAGTAACATACATGATGGAGAGTTTAAAGGAACAGTCATAGGATATATATTGGGTAGAAAAAAGAATGAAAGGATTCAGGGATACCATCACCACAGAGCTAAAAGTGTTAAAAAAGTATCAGTCACAAATGAAAGCTCAGTAACTGAGGTTAGCAACAAGCTTATGCAATGAACACAAGGCTGGAAGAAACCAAGTAAGGAACAAGTGACTTAGAAAACAATATAATGGAGTATATTGAAGCTGAACAGAACAGAGAACAAAGAATAAGCAAGAAAAGAATGGCCTTAGGGAACTCAAAGATTCCATCAAATATAATATTTGGATAATAGGACTCCCAAAAGTAAAAGAGAGAGAAATGGACACAGAAAATTTATTGAAGGAAATAATACCTGAAAACTATACGAATCTGTAGAAGGAAACAGACATCGAGATAAAGGAGGCACAGAAAACTCCCCCCAAATCAATCAATCAAACAAACAACAACAAAACAAACAAATTAAAAACAAAACAAAACAGCAACATTAAAACAAAACAAAAATAGTAACAGGCCAACACCAATACCTATTGCAATAAAACTTAAGAAATACAGTGATGCTTAAAAAAAAAATTTAAAAAAAGGAAAGAAAATTTTCTTAAAATCAGTAATACAAAAAAAAAAAAAAAAGTCCACAACTTACAAGAAGGGACCCATAAGGATAGCCGTTGGGTTTGGCTAGCAAACTCTGAGGTGGTGAATGAAAAGATGACTCCAAACACCTTAGTAAGAGAAAGGAGTGGGTCTGGGGACCAGACTCTCTATTGGCGAAAGGTTTTGAACCATGCTTTGCATCCACATTTGGTGTAAATGTTAACAGTACAATGAGGGAATAAGAAAAGTAGGATTGTGAAGTTTCAATAACCAGGACAGTCATGCACACAGGGAGTGTGTGACGTCTAAAGTCAAATGTTTCTCCCAAGTCAAGCATTTACTCCGTGGATGAGGGCATTGAGCTGCAATGAGGATCCGGCTCTTTTCAGTCAAGAAGCCTGAAAGGGGACCCAGTTTTCCAGATACACATTCTTTGCCTTCAACTAGCCTCATCCAGGGAAGCATGTGTTTATTAAACATTGTCTAGCCCAACACTATGAGTTGCCACAAATAGCTGCAGATTTCTTAAGAGGAACTTCTCAAGTCAGAAGGATGTGACATGGCATACTCTAATTGCTGAATGGGAAAATCTGTACACAAGAATATTCTATCCAACAAGGATATTATTTTAAATGGAAGGAGACATGAATAATTTCCCAGACCAAAAAAAAAAAAAAAAAAAAAGCTAAAGGAGGTTATCACCACTCAACCAGCACTGCAATAAATATTAAAGGAGACACTTTGACCAGAAGGGAAAGACAAAAAGTGATGAAAACAAGAAGAGATCAGAGAAAATCTCCAGATACAATGAAAAAATAACAGATAAAATGGCACTAATATGTATATTTCAATAATTACTCTGAATGCTCATAGAGTAAACGTTCTAATCAAAGGACATTGGGTGTCAGAATGGACCAAAAACTGTCCATCTATATGCTGCCTACAACATACTAATTTTAGAACTGAACACACCTATAGGTTTAAAGTGAGGGGATGGAGAACCATTTATCATGCAAATGGACAACAAGGAAAGCTGGACTACCAATACTTATAACATATCTGAGACACTAGACTTAATTTTCTTAATTTATTTTTAAAGATTTTACTACTTATGTATTTATTTGTTTGTTTGTTTGTTCGTTCATTCATTCATTCATTCATTCATTTGAGAGAGAGGAGCACATAAGCAGGAGAAAAGACAAAGGGAGAAATAGAATTTCAAACAGAATCTCCACTGTTTGAGGAGCCTGACATGGGGCTTGATCTCATGACCCAGGCAATCAAGATCTGAGAAAATTCAAGATTTGGTTGCTTATCCAGTGGAGCCACCCAGGCACTCTTGACATATTAGATTTTTTTAAGACTATAACAAAAGTCAGAGGACATTCTATACTCATAAATGGGAGAATCCAACAAGAAGATCTAACAATTGTAAGTACTTCAGCACCCAACATAGGGACACACAGAAATATAAGACATATAATAACCATAAAGGGACTTACTGATAATAATATAGTATTAGTATGGAACGTTAAAACTCCACTTACAACAATGAACAGATCACCTAAACAAAAAATCTCCAAGTTAAAATGGCTTTGAATTAAACACTAGTCCAATGGACTTAACAGATAAACTTGAAACACTCTATCCTGAAACACAGTCTTTTTAAGTACACGTGACACATCCTTCAAAATAGAACACATGCTAGGTTACAAATCAGGCCTCAACAAATACAAAATTATTGAGATCATGCCATGCATATTTTCTGACCATAGAACTACGAAAATTGAAGTGAAACAGAAGAAAAAACAGTTTTTGAAAGACCCTAAATGCTAAGAGATTAAACAACATGTTACTAAACAATGAACAGTTAAAAAAGGAAATAAAAGAAGAAATAAAAAAAAATACATTGAATTTCTAGGGCATGATGGTGGAGGAGTAGGGCACCTCATTTCAATTGGCCCCCTGAAGGATATCTATGAAACCATTTTGAACACCCATGTAATCAACCTGATATGTAGGAATATATAGATAGATAGATGATAGATATATAGATATATAGATATGTATACAAGCAGAAAACTAACTGCTTTTTAGAAGGCAGGACTTAGGAAGTTGTGTATCTGTGGGGGAGATATCAGGAGATAAACAGATGTGGGAGGGAGCCTCCACAAGCTGGTATTAGGAAAGTGGTATGACACAGAAACACAAAATCAAAACCCTTAGAAATCTGCTGTAGGGAGAGATATCCCTTTCTGAAAGGTGAACTGAAAATGAAATAGCAGAATTCTGGGAGAGGCATTGTGGTCTCCCAGGATCCAAAGAGTCATGGAGTGAATGGGGATGTCTTAAGTAGTAGAATGCCCCAGTTGTGGAGCAGGGAAGCAGGTTAGGGTCTGCGAGCTCAAGAGGGGTTCTCAGCTTGGGTAATCATAAAGCTCAAGATGGTATGGTTGGTAATTACTCTTTTTTGAGCAGGCTGAAAAAGAATGGAACCTGTTCCTGTGAGCAAACAACATTCTGTGGGATGGTGGCATCCCAAAAAAGATATTAGGGCAGCACCCAGACATGATTCAGTGAAGAAAGATCCCAATAGTAACATAGACCAGAAAGAAATAATCTACAGATACATGGACTTTCATGTAATACAATGCAACTCAATTCATATATTTCAATAATTACTCTAAATGTAAAAGGGTTAAATTCTCCAATTAAAAGACAAAGGAATCAGTCTGGATAAAAAAGCAAGATCCATCCATATGCTGTCTATAACAGAGTCATTTTAGACCAAAAGACACCTGCAGACTGAAAATGAGGGGTTGGAGAACAATTTACCATGCTAATATACCTCAATAGAAACCTGGGATAATAACTCTCATGTCAGGAAAATTTGACGTTAAAACAAAGACTGCAGTAAGAGATGAAGAGGGACATGATATCATACATAAAGTATTTACCCAACAAGAATGAAAGACCATTATAAATATTTATTTTCTTAATTTGGGTGCAGCCAATTATATCAAACATATAATAACTAATGTAAAAAAAGAAAACCAAATTGATAACACATTAATAGTATTGGATTTCATCACCCCTCTCACAGTTATGGACAGACCATCTAAATAGAAGGCCAGTAAGGAAATAAGGGCTTTAAATGACACAGTGGACTGGGTGGACTTCACAAATATATGAGAGCATTCCATTCCAAAGGAAAGGAACACTCATTCTTCTCAAGTGAATATGGAACATTCTCCAGGATAGATCATATGTTGGGTCACAAATCAGGTCTCAACTGGTACAAACAGATTTCCATAATTCCCTTCATATTTTAAGACCACAATGATATGAAATTTGAACTCAATCACAAGAGGAAATTTAGAAGGAACCGAAACACCTGGAGGTTAAATAGCATCCCACTAAGCAATGAATTGGTCAACCAGGGAATTCAAGAAGTATTAAACTAATTCATCAAAACAAATGAAAAAGAAAACAGAACTGTTCAATACCATAGGGATACAGCAAAACCATCATAAGAGGGAAGTGCATTGCAATAGGATCTTCTCTCAAAAAAAAAAAAAAAAAAAAAAAAAAAACAGAAAAATCTCAAATACACAAGCTTCCCTTAAACCTAAACGACCTGGAGTCAGAACACTGAATAAAGCCTAAACCAAGAAGGTGCGTAGGAATAATACAGATTAGAGCAGAAATCCATGAAATAGAAACCAGAAGAATAGTAAAAAAATGCAATTAGAAGCTTGTTCTTTGAAAAAATTAATAAGTTCAATAAACCTTTGGCTAGACTTATATAAACTAAAAGAGAGGAAGACCCAAATTAATAAAATGGAAAGGAAATAGAGGCAATTATTAGAACTTATTATCATCAACTATATGGTAACAAATTAGGCAATTTGGAAGAAATAGATGCATTCTTGGAAATTTATAAACTACCAAAACTGAAACAAGAAGAAATAGATAATCTGAACAGATTCATAACCAGCAAGGTAATTGAAACAGAAATCAAGCCTCCCCCAAAACCAAGAGCTCAGGGATGGATGGCTTCCCAGGGGAATTCTATCAAACATTTAAAGAAGAAATAATAACAATTCTACTGAAGTTGGTTCAAAAATTTGAAATGGAAGGAACACTTCCAAACTTGTTCTATGAGGCCAGCATTACTTTGCTCCATAAACCAGGCAAAAAGCCCACTGAAAAAGAGAAATACAGACCAATACTTCTGATTAACATGGCTGTCAACATACTCATCAAGATATTGGTCAATAGGATCTTACAGTATATTTAAAGAACTATTCACCACGACCAGGTGGGACTTATTACTGGGATGGAAGAATTTGTCAACATTCACAAATCAAACAATGTGATACATCACATTAATAAAAGTAAAGCAAGAACCATATAATCCTCTCAATTGATGCAGAAAAAGCATTTGACAACATCCAAAGCCTGTCTATAAAACTTTACACAGTGTAGAGATAGGAGGAACATACCTCAATAGCACAAACCCATATATGAAAATCCCACAGTGGATATCTTTCTCAATTGGGAAAAAGTGAGAGCTTTTCCTCTAAGGTCTGGGATATAACTGGAATGCCCACTCTCACTACTGTTGTTCACTGTAGTATTGGAAGTTCTAGATTCATCAACCAGACAACAAATGAAATAAAAATTCATTAAAATTGGTACAGAAGAAGTCAAATTCTCACTCTTCTTACATGATTTAATATTTAATGTGGAAAACCCAAATACTTCACCTGAACATTGCTAGAACTCTGACAGCTATTCAGCTACATAATAGGATACAAAATCAATGCACAGAAATCAGTTTCATTTTTATACACTAGTTATGAGACTGAAGAAAAATAAATTAAGGAATCAATCCCATTTTCAATTGCATCAAAATCATAACATAAATAGGAATAAATTTAACCAAAGAGTTAAAGATCTGTACTCTAAAAACTACAGAAAAACTTATGAAAGAAATTGAGGTAGACATGAAGAGACAGAAAAACATTCCATCTTCATGGACTAGAGAAATGAATATTATGAAAATGACTGTGCTTCCCATGAGAATCTACACATTCAACGCAACAACTATCAAAATATCATTTACATTTTTCAGAGAGCTGGAACAAGTAATCCTAAAATTTTAATGGAACATTTTGAAAAGATGCAATTCTCCAGAGTAATGTTGAAAGTGAAAACCAAAAGTGGAGACATCAAGATGTCTAACTTCAAGCTATATTACAAAGTTGTGATAAAAAAGACAGCATGGTACTGGCACAAAAACAGACACATAGTTCAGTGGAGCAGAATAGAGAACCCAGTAATTGACTCTCAAGTCTATGGCCAGCTAATCTATGACAAAATAGTAAATACTATCTAATGAAAACAGAACAGTCTCTTCAATAAGTGGTCCTGGAAAAACTAGTCGGGTACATGCAGAAGAATGTTACTGGAATAATTTCTTACATCATGTGCAAAAATAAACTCAAATCTATGGATGAACTAAATGTGAGACAGGAATCCAGCAAAACCCTAATTGAGAATACAGGAAGGACCTCTTCAACGTCAGCTGCAGCAACTTCTTGCAGGACACAGCTCTAAAAACAAATGGAACAAAAGCTAAAATAAACTACTGGGACTTCATCAATATGAAAAACTAGTGCACAGCAAAGAAAACAGTTAACAGAACTAAAATATAACCCACATGGGCAGCTGGGTAGCTCAGTTAGTTAAGCAACTGCATTTAGCTCAGATTATGATCATGGAATCAAATCCCACATTGGACTGTCAGCTCAGTGGGGAGCCTGCTTCTCCCTCTGCCTGCTTCTCTCCATGTTTTTGCTCATTTGCTCTTTCTCTCTGACAAGTAAATAAATGAAATCTTTTAAAAAAAAAAAGGTAATCTACAGAATGTGAGATGATATTTGCAAATGACTTATCAGATAAAGGACTTGTATCCAAGATCTATAAAGAAGTTATAACCAACTCAACACCCAATCAAGAAAGAACTCAGTCAAGAAACGGGCAGAAGGCATGAATAGAGATTTCTTCAAAGAAGACATAAAAGTAGCCACCAAACACCTGAAAAAATGCTCCACTTCACTCAGCATCAGAGTAATTGAAATCCAAATCACAATGAGATAGCACCTCACACCAGTTGGTATGGCTAAAATTAAGAAGACTTGAAACAACAAATGTTTGCATGGATGTGGAGAAAACATTACCTTCTTACACTGTTGGAGGAAATGCAAGCTTGTATAGCCACTCTAGAAAACAGTAGGGAGGTTCCTCAAGAAGTTAAAAACAGAGCTACCCTATGACCCAGCAATTGCATTACTGTGTATTTACAAGAATACAAATGTAGTGAAACAAAGGGGCAGCTGTACCCTAATGTTAGTAGCAGCAATGTCCGTGCACCTGGCTGGTTCTGTCATTAAGTGTCTGCTTTTATCTCATGTCATGGTCCCAGAGTCCTGGGATTGAGCCCTACATTGGGTTCCCTGCTCAGCGGGAAGCCTGCTTCTCCCTCTCCCACTCCCCTTACTTGTGTTCCCTCTCTTGTTGAGTCTCTCTCAAATAAATAAATACAATATAAATTTTTTTAGAAAGCAGCAATGTCCACAATAGTCAAACTGTGGTTGAAGCTGAGATGTCCTTCAGTGGATGAATGGATAAAGAATATTTGGTAATATATATACACAGTGAAATATTACCCAGTCATCAGAAAGGATCATACTTACCATTTACATCAACAAGAATGGGATTGTTGATTATTGTGCTAAATGAAATAAGTCAATTGGAAAAAGACAATTATATGGTTTTACTCATATGTGGAAAATAAGAAACAGTGTAGAGGATCATAAGGAAGGAAGTGAAAATTGATTGGGAAGAAATTAGAGAGGGAGACAGACCATGCAATACTTAACTCTAGGAAACAAACTGAAGGCTGCTGGAAGGGATGTGGGTCACAGAATTTGGTAACCAGGTGATGTGCATTGAGGACAGCACATGATATGAGAACTAGGTGTCATAAGCAACTGATTAATAATTGAAAACTACACCTGAAACTAATGGAATACTATTTCTTGGCTAAATAAATTTAAATAAAAAATAAAAACAAGGGACGCCTGGGTGGCTCAGTTGGTTAAGCAGCTGCCTTCGGCTCAGGTCATGATCCCAGCGTCCTGGGATCGAGTCCCACATCGGGCTCCTTGCTCAGCAGGGAGCCTGCTTCTCCCTCTGCCTCTGCCTGCCATTGCCATTCTGTCTGCCTGTGCTTGCTCTCTCCCTCTCTCTCTCTCTGATAAATAAATAAAATTTAAAAAAAAAAATAAATAAAAAAAATAAAAACAAAAAAAGTAAAATAAAAAAAGTAAAAATAAACTAGTAAAAAAAGTAAAATTAAAGGAAAATAAAGTAAAAAAGAAAGTAAAATAAAACTGGGCCATTGTTAATTTTTTCCCAAGTAAAAAGTCTAGTTAATTCAGTTACTGGAAGCCAAGAAAAATACAAGAATATTTGTTATTTCCTGAAATGAAATTCCATTGTTAAGCATCTTTTAAAACATTATTGCTTCAAAAGGAGTAATATAATTGTTTTCATTATTTAGTTTATTGAGTAAAAATTATTTCATAATGTGTGTATGTGTGTTTTGCAACTGAATGGAAAATTTGAAAGCAAGTCATCTATAAAATAAATCAAAGATAACTCTCATATTTGTGATATTTTCAGAATTTCTGTTTTATTAAACTAACACATTCCATCAAATTATTAAGTCTGTTGGCCAATATAATTAAAATTGGGAAATACATTAATATCTACAGACACATAATTTCTGTAAATTTACTGGTTAAAATATATAAATACATTATTCATAAAACTTTAGAGACACAGTGATACTGGAACAAACTGAATAAATATATTTGATTCTTTAACCACCGAATTGACCTTTAACACACCTGTTAAATATTTAAAGAAATTAGTTGAACACCTTCCCAACCTTATCTTACATCTATTTTGGGCTAATAGTAACTTAACCTGTATTGTCCAAGTCTTAGTGGGCATTCCCAAGTGAATATAAAAGAAAAGAACAACCAACGAATAGAACCAAACATAACTAAGCAAAACAAATGCAATAGATTAAATCTCCAGGTAAAGAAGGCATAGAATCATTGTTGGTGCTGTCTTTCTTGGAGGTACCTAAAATATTATGTGTAGAGGTGAAAGATTAATATGTATACTTGTTTGGAAAATATTTACTCATAAAATGATTTTGTTCATATAAGTATGATTGAACGACTGTCAGCTAACCAAGTCTGTGAAAGTTTGTGGCCAAGGTTTGTGAAAGTGCAGAGATAATACAAGGTACTCCAGTAATATTATTTTCTTATTTTCAATCATGATACAAGAAGTGAGTCTCCTCAGCAAGTGCTTAAGATAATTTTATGTGTAATTTAATACTTGGTTTGTAATAAACAATAGGTACATCTCGTTAACCAGAGAACTCAATTTTATTTGAGTGAAGTAGGGTTAAGCAATGTAAATGATTTATATTAGAGTACATACCCTTAAAATTAAAAAAAAAATTGATTGGCTGCTTGAGCACTTGTTCATTTTTTAAGTTACTGAGTTTTGTTTTGTTATTGAAACTTAAAATGTTTATACAATTCTGAGAATTAGTCTGGATGTGAAAGACTGTGAAATGATTTTGAAATAAAGTAAAACTGATAATAAAAGCTACTACTGATATTATCTATGAACTAATGCTCTGGATTTATTATGAACACTACATGAGCCTACACCTAACTATAACGTATTCTGGAATATAATTGATAATGATTATGATACTTAGTGATAAAATCTATGAGAAATAATATGTTAAAATGGTACTCCAAATATAAGAATACTTTTTTTGGTGATACTTGAACCAAGAATTTATGGGAAAAAAATTTGGACAAACAATATTCATTAGAGAATGGAGTGTTCATTTTATGCACGGCCAATGATGCATCTTCTGGAAATGGGGAAGCAGCCTAGTCAAGAATGTTATAAAACATGGTGTTGAATTGAGATTAGAGAGTGTGCTTGTCATGATGAGCACTGGGTAATGTATGGAAGTTTTGAGTCACTATACTGTACACATGAGACTAATTTAACACTTTATGTAAACTATTCTGAAATTTTAAATTTACAATACTAAAATAAAAGCTTTGGTAACATGAATTATATTCTTCAGATGTGAAGATGTTTTCATGCAAGTGTGTGTTGTTGTCATATAGGTGTTGATCACATTGCATTAATTCCTTTGGTAGTATTTGTTGCAGTTGAATTTAAATTATTCTACACTTTAAATTAATAAGTTTAGGAAATAAATGACATAATCTATGTAATATAGATGACTTGAAATGGAGTTTGAGGTTGACCGAGTGACTACACTTTTTAAAATACCAGCAGAAATTGTAGAGTACAAAATAGACAGATAACGTGTTTTGGGAGCTGCTTTACAAACATGCTCTCTGGATGGGAAATGAGATGAGCATCCTAATGGAATATGTTTTGGATATCCTCAAGTGATATCCAAAGTTAAAGAAAACTAACACTTAAGGGTCAAAATCCTCAATCAGTTTGTGGAGGACAATTATCTTTCCTTTTTCTTTACCTTTCTTTTTTTTTCTTTTTCCATAAAAGAAAAATGCTTACATGGCCCCCATGGAATTTTTTTTTTACAATTTTATTTATTTATTTGACAAAGAGAGACCAAGCAAGAGAGAGAACACAAGCAGGGAGAGTGGGAGTGGGGGAAGCAAGCTCACCACTGAGCAGGGAGCCCAATGTGGGGCTAGATTCCCAGGACACTGGCAAAGTTTAAGAACTGAGACACCCAGGTTCCCCCAGAGCCCCTGCCATCTTAATGTTGCTTCTTTCTTGCTTTTTACCAAGCATACATTCACTCTTTTTAATTAAAGCGTAGACATTACTTGTCTAGATTTTATATAAAAATAGACATCAGAATACAGATGTTTCCTTTAAAAAAAAATTCTGTTATGCCAATCTCCTTTTCAAAAGACTTACTTCATTGCTGTTCATGCCAACCCCAAAAAATATGAAAAGATTTCCACTTTAAAAAATTATGAAAGTTGAAATTGACATTCAGAGTGTGTTTGGCAGCAAGCCATCACAAAAGCAACATGCATGCAGAGCAATGAATGTGACACCTACAAGGTACTTCCCTAAGAACTACATTAAAATTCTCAGCATCCACCCTACATGGCTTTGAACTGTGTGCATGAGCTTCTGTTTACATAATTTATTTTAAACTCCCATCAGCAAAATATGTTATAAGGTATCTGAAAAGCCCAGGAGTGGTTATTTTTTGAGTTCAGTAAAGTGAACAATTTTTCATAAAAAATAGTGATATTTGTTTCTTCAGTTCATGCACTTTCAGCATATGGAAGCTTTTAGTCAAGTGCTCTACTTTCAGAGATCAAGGAAAACCTGTATGTAGTAAAGGTTAAAAAAAAAAGGTCTAATGGCATGTGTAAATTTAGTTTTGGTAATCTATTTGGTTGTTTTAAACACAAACTAAGGGAAAATGATCCATTTGTGTTTGTAACAGCGGCATTTATTTATATTTTACTTTCATACACATGAGCACATTTCCAGTGAAAAAACAATAATATCTGAACTAAGTACCTTGCAGAGTTTTAGTGAAGAACATATGAAAAAAATTTAAAAATTTTATCATATGGATGTAGTGGATGAAAACTGAAGTGAAAATAAAACATTGTGATGACAATGATAAGTTGCTGAAAATTACAGCTACTCTTCAGTGATAATTTATAGCAAAATATTCAGTACATTTTTATTATGTCTTATCTCAAAGATGATTTGTAATATCCCACGTTTCTTTATATTTGTTCTACATACAATATACAGGCTCTAATAGTTAAATTTTTAGTGCAATTTCTTATTTCTTTTAAGTAGATGATATAGAATTACATATAGCTTTAAACCTACTTTCTCCAGTGCACAGGTAGAATAAACAAAAATAAACCCATTCTCACTGAAAAACATATATTGAAAGACAATTCCTTGCTTATCTATTAATGCTATTTCACCAATGTGGAAATTTATGGAATTATATGGATTGGAATCACACACACATGCATCTACACAAATATACACTGTGTTCCAGATCTCCTTATACTCTAAAATTGTATAGTTCTTTTAAAAAGTGAACATACACATTGCTTGAAAATTAAATGCTATTATCAAAATTCCGAATTCACTAAAGTAATGAGAGCTATATACTCTTTGTCTGTTCAGTAGAATCCGTTGGAAAACAATAAATAGATGTGAAATCTCATGTAGAAATCCAGGAAAAAATATTGTGGATATTTATCCTTATCTAGAACACATAGGACCCTCTTCTGAATCATCTGATTCTGATTCTACAAAAACCATTTAAAAGGCTGTAATTTTACATAACTTAGAGTTATGCACAATAATTTTATTAAAAATAATTATTATTGTAGACATGCACACTAATATATGATCAGCCAGTTTTTTGTTTTTTTTTTTTTCTTTCCAGAATTAAGATTCACTTTATGTAGTTAATGCATTCAAAGCCCTCCTGGAAAAGCTGACCCAGTAACTTGGTTTACTCATTTCTCAGGCTTCTAGGTCAATAAAGAAAGTCCTTGGGGAAGATAGAGAATTTTAGACTATTACTAAGATCTTGAGAAAGAATAATGAATTCAGATTTTGTGAAACCTGGTGGAAAGTGTTTTGTGCATTATGCTCTTAGAATTCTAATCTGAGATTTCTTATATCTCTCCCATGAAAGCCAAATTCAGGAGATATCTTAGGTAAATCCAGATCTTTTCTGCACCTGTGTAAATGATCAGCCTTGTTGTGTGATCATGAATGATTTTTCCTTGTGAATACATTTGATCAAAAGTGTAGAACATATAGGGCATAAAAATTCATGCTTCAGTGGAAAATTCTGTATTATCTAGGTTGAGAGGACATTTTCCAACTCTATCACTATATCACTTCCGGATTTGAATAACTCACTCCATAAATCTATGATTTTGTTTATCTTTTTAATAATGAGAAATACTTTTAAAAAGAATATGTTAAAAAATTTATTAATCAGTAAAATGAGGTTTTTTCAATATTTAACATTATACTCTAAATATAAACATGGGGGAAAAGGTGTGCAAACACATTGATGCACATTGAATTCAAGAGACAGAAATATGTAATTCATATGGAACTTTGGCAGTATTTGAAAGATTTCACTCATTATTTAGAATATGGACAGCTACAATACAAATTACACAGGAGATAATGAGGGTGTACCTTTGCAAGCAAAATCTCCTAGGTTGGGCTCCTGGGTGGCTCAGTCGGTTAAGCTGCCCCAAAGGCTAGGGACCTAATAAATATGGATATTGGTAATATATGAGATCTAGAGTTCAGAATGACAATTCTCAAGGTTCAGCTGGGCTTGAAAAAGGCATAGAAGATATTAGAGACACACTCTTGGGAGATATGAAAGCCCTTTCTGGAGAAATAAAAGAACTAAAATCTAACCAAGTTAAAATTTTTAAAAAAAGGCTATTAATGAAGTGCAATAAAAAATGGAGACTCTCACTGCTAGGATAAATGAGGTAGAAGAAAGAATTAGTGATATAGAAGACCAAATGACAGAGAATAAAGAAGCTGAGCAAAAGAGGGACAAACAGCAAGTGGACCACAAAGGGAGAATTTGAGAGCTAAGTGACACCATAATATGAAACAACATTAGAATAATTGGGATTCAAGAAGAAGAAAGAGAGAGGGGAGCAGAAGGTATATTGGAGAGAATTATTGTAGAGAATTTTCCTAATATGGCAAAGAGAACAAGCATCAAAATCCAGGAGGTTCAGAGAACCCCCCTCAAAATCACTAAGAATAGGTCCACACCCCATCAACTAATCATAAAATTTACAAGTCTTAGTGACAAAGAGAAAATCCTGAAAGCAGCCTGGGAATAAGAAGTCTGTAAAATACAATGGTAAAAATATTAGATTGGCAGCAGACTTATTCACAGAGACCTGGCAGGCCAGAAAGAGCTGGCATGATATATTCAGAGTACTAAACGAGAAAAACATGCAGCCAAGAATACCATATCCAAATGGGCTATCATTGAAAATAGAAGGAGAGATTAAAAGCTTCCTGGACAAACAAAAACTGAAAGAATTTGCAAACACCTAACCAGCTCTACAAGAAATATTGAAAGGGGTCCTCTAAGCAAAGAGAAAGCCTAAAAGTAGTAGATCAGAAAGAAACAGAGACAATATACAGTAACAGTCACCTTACAGGCAATACAATGACACTAAATTCATATCTCTCCATAGTTACCCTGAATGTTAATGGACTAAATGCCCCAATCAAAAGGCACAGGGTATCAGAATTTAAAAAAAAAAATCTATGTGTTGCCTACAAGAAAATAACTTGAAACCCAAAGACCCCTCCAGATTTAAAGTGTGGTGGTGGAAAAGAATTTACCATGCTAATGGACATCAGAAGAAAGCAGAGGTGGCAATCCTTATATCAGATCAATTAGATTTTAAGCCAAAGACTATAATAAGAGATGAAGAAGGACACTATATCATACTCAAAGAATCTGTCAAACAAGAAGATCTAACAATTTTAAATATCTATGCCCCAATGTGGGAGCAGCCAACTATATAAACCAATTAATAACAAAATCAAAGAAACACGTTAACAATAATACAATAATAGGGGACTTTAAGACTCCCCTCACTGGAATGAACAGATCATCCAAGCAAAATATCAACAAGGAAATAAAGGCCTTAAATGACACACTGGACCAGATGGACATCACAGATATATTCAGAACATTTCATCCCAAAGCAACAGAATACACGTTCTTCTCTAGTGCACATGAAACATTCTCCAAAATAGATCACATCCCCGGTCCTAAATCAAGTCTCAACTGGTATAAAAAGATTGGGATCATTTCCTGCATATTTTCTGACCACAATGTTCTGAAGCTAGAACTCAATCACAAGAGGAAATTTGTAAAGAACCCAAATACATGGAGAATAAACAGCATCCTTCTAAAGAATGAATGGGTCTACCAGGACATTAAAGAAGAATTGAAAAAAAAAGTTATGGAAAGAAATTATAATGAGAACACAACAGTTAAAATCTGTGGGACATAACAAAGGCAGTCCTAAGAGGAAAATGTATATCGGTACAAGCCTTTCTCAAGAAACAAGAAAGATCTCAGGTACACAACCTAACCCAACACTTAAAGGAGCTGGAGAAAGAACAAGAAAGAAACCTGAAACCCAGCAGGAGAAGAGAAATCATAAATATCAGAGCAGAAATCAATAAAATAGAAACAAACAAAAAACAAAAACAATAGAACAAATCAACGAAACTAGGAGCTGGTTCTTTGAAAGAATTAATAAGATTGATAAACCTCTGCCCAGACTTATCAAAAAGAGAGAGAGAGAGAGAGAGAGAAAGGACCCAAATAAATAAAATCATGAATGAAAGAGGATAGATCACAACTAACACCAAAGAAATACAAACAATTACAAGAACATACTATGAGCAACTCTATGCCAACAAATTTGACAATCTGGAAGAAATGAATGCATTCCTAGAGACATATAAACTACTCCAACTGAACCAGGAAGAATAGAAAGCCTGAACAACCCATAACCAGTAAGAAGATTGAAACAGTCATCAAAAATTTCCAAACAAAAGTCCAGGGCCAGACAGCTTCCTGGGGGAATTCTACCAAACATTTAAAGAAGAAATAATTCCTATTCTCCTGAAACTGTTCCAAAAAATAGAAATGGAAGGAAAAATCCCAAACTCATTTTATGAGGCCAGCATCACGTTGATCCCAAAACCAGACAAGGATCCCATCAAAAAAGAGAACTACAGACCAATACCCTTGATGAACACAGATACGAAAATTCTCACCAAAATACTAGCCAATAGGATTCAACAGTACATTAAAGAAATCACTCACCAAGACTAAGTGGCATTTATTCCAGGGCTGCAAGGTTGGTTAAACATCCGCAAATCAATCAATGTGATACAACACATTCATAAAAGAAAGAACAAGAACCATATGATACTCTCAATAGATACTGAAAAAGCATTTGACAAAGTACAGCATCCCTTCCTGATCAAAACTCTTCAAAGTGTAGAGATAGAGGGCACATACCTCAATATCATCAAAGCCATTTATGAAAAACCCACCTCAAATATCATTCTCAATGGAGAAAAACTGAAAGCTTTTCCACTAAGGTCAGGAACACGGCAGGAATGTCCATTATCACCACTGCTATTTAACATAGTACTAGAAGTCCTTGCCTCAGAAATCAGAAAACAAAAGGAAATTAAAGACATACAAATTGGCAAAGCAGCAGTCAAACTATCACTCTTCGCAGATGATATGATACTATATGTGGAAAACCCAAAAGACTCCACTCCAAAACTGCTAGAACTTGTATGGGAATTCAGTAAAGTGTCAGGATATAAAACTAATGCACAGAAATCAGTTGCATTTCTCTACAACAAAAGCAAGATGGAAGAAAGAGAAATTAAGGAGTCAATCCCATTTACAATTGCATCCCAAACTATAAAATACCTAGGAATAAACCTAGCCAAAGAGGCAAAGAATCTATACTCAGAAAACTATAAAGTACTCATGAAAGAAATTGAGAAAGACACAAAGAAATGGAAAAATGTTCCATGCTCCTGGATTGGAAGAATAATATTGTGAAAATGTCTATGCTACCTAAAGCAATCTACACATTTATTGCAATCCTTATCAAAGTAACATCCATCTTTTTCAAAGAAATGGAACAAATAATTCTAAAATTTATATGGAGACAGAAAAGACCTCGAATAGCCAAAGGAATATTGAAAAAGAAAGCCAACGTTGGTGGCATCACAATTCTGGACTTCAAGCTGTACTACAAAGCTGTCATCATCAAGCCAGCATGGTACTGGCACAAAAACAGACACATAGATCAATGGAATAGATACAAAGACCATAAATAGAACATCAACTCTATGGTCAACTAATCTTGGACAAAGCAGGAAAGAATGTCCAATGGAAAAAAGACAGCCTCTTCAATGAATGGTGTTGGGAAAATTGGATAGCCACATGCAGAAGAATGAAATTGGACCATTTCCTTACACCACACACTAAAGTAGACTCCAAATGGATGAAGGACCTGAATGTGAGAAAGGAATCCATCAAATTCCTTGAGGAGAACACAGGCAGCAACCTCTTCGACCTCTGCAGCAGCAACATCTTCCTAGGAACATCTCCAAAGGCAAGGGAAGCAAGGGCAAAAATGAACTATTAGGATTTTATCAAGATCAAAAGTTTTTGCACAGCAAAGGAAACAG
>NW_026739963.1:0-10108 GCF_022355385.1 Mustela nigripes | reverse complement strand
GACTTTCAGGACAAATACAGATATTTGATATACTTGAAAATCCTAAAGCTGAAATGGGTAAGAATTTCCAAAGCTAACTAAAGGTGCATTCACCAGAATTAGAAACATGGGACGAAGTGAACTAAAAGATTATAGTGTTGTGTCTCTTAATGTTTTGTCTTATTTTAAACATTGCCGGTTCTCTCTAATGTTTGCTCTTCCAGACTAGGGATACTTCCTCCTAGTTATCTGTAACTTATATAGTTGTAAAAGTGCTCAAAGCATTCACCTTTTCTCTCTATCTGAACCCTCTGAAACCAAAAGGTCTCAGTAAGCATTCTTCCATGGCAATCAGTCATTTGCATAAGTTCAATAAGAATCTGTTCTCCTTGTAACAGGACACCATTGGAAACTGGTTATTTTACCAAGGCTTTGACTGGGATGCCATATTTGAAAAGACCCAGATATGACCAGACAGTTTAAAGGAACTAAGGTTGACTTCATGAAACCTGGAGCCATAAAGCCCCTTGGGACTGTTGGCCTGATACCTTGCTTACAGAGTTCCCAGCAGCCTCACCAGGTGAGTAAAGAATGTCACTCCTTGGTAGGTGCAGTCTCAGGAAGAGGAATTCACCCAAAGGTATTGCAGGCATGCCTGATGGCAAGTACAGGGCTTGGCTTCTGGCCTGGAGAGGCTACTAGAAGTTCAACCTAGAGATTCCTTATAGGAAGTTCCAGCAAAGCAGATTCTAAAAGATCTATATGATCACACTCAACTGTTCTTGCTGAGCTTATGTAAATAATGGGCCAAGTTTGTTAAAACTGGACTTTTTTCACAAGTGAATTAGTCCTGATTTGGCTATCTCTGTAAAAGAGGATTATTTTAGAGAGAAAAACTCTGTTTTAGTAACACACCTTGATGGATGCTGAATTCTATATTTGATTGTCTTTAAATGTTTACCTAAGCTAAACAATTTGAGGTAAACTTCAGAGAAGTTACACAATAGCTTCTTTAGTTGATCTTATTATTTTGTGGGGATATTAGCAGAACCCCGTGGCACATGATTAAACAACTGGAAAAATGGGATTGATTCCCCTATAATTGTATAACTTAACTAACACCTTGTTTGTGGCTGGGATAATAAAATTGCCTAAAAGCCAGACTATCGCACTCCATAGGTTTAACTATGGATTTGTGGAGATAATGGATGACCCCACTTTCTTTACAAGTGGATTGGATGATGCATGGAGGACTCCCTTTATCTCTTGACAAGTTTTCTCCCACTTGACAATAATCCTCTGTAATCAGGATATTGTTAAGGCTGGACCACTCAAAGGGCTACTTAATGGTTTCATCCCTTAGTCATATTTATCCTAGAAGCCACCTCTGTTGAGGTGCAATTGCAAGCAGATGCTTTAGCTAAGCATAGAACAGCCCTCCTCATAAAAAGAGCCTCAAAGCTCACTGTGGGACAGTCCCTGACTGTAATGATGTCACATCAGGTCCAGATTTGTCTTAGAAGCCAAAGGCCACCAATGGATGATGGAGGCCGACTTATTAAATACTGGGCTACACTAACAGATATGCCAGAAATAATACTTAAAACTTGTCAAACTTTAAACCTAGTTACCTGTATGCCTGAACCTGACCACTGTACTTCTTTCTCTATAGAGCAAAAATGTTCAGAGGTTATTGATCTTGCTTACTCTATTTGTCCAGATTTAAGATGCCCCTGTTAAAAATACGAATGACAGTTGGTTTTCTGATGACAGTAGTTTTCATAGAAAGAATAAGAAAAGCTAGGTATGCCATAGTGCTCACTAGCACTTTGCAATTGCCAAAGCCTAAGAATAAACATTAACACTGACTCCAAATACGCTTTCTTGGTACTACATGCCCATAGAGCTATTTGGAAGGAAAGGGGATTGCTGTCAAGCCATAACTCCCCAATCAAATATGAGCCTAAGTTCCAAAACCCTCCTTATCGCTATACTAGGATGGTATATATCAAATCTGGGATACGTATTTGTGACTCACACCCATGATTGGACAGCTCAGTCAAAAGGCAGTTTTATGCTGGGAACAAAGAAATCATATATATGATACTTGGGCAAATAACACATGACATCTAGGATGGCTGTCATCAGAAATGTGTTCCCAAATAACAGTACTCCAGGCTACTGACTGGTTTTTCTACTGACTGGACAAGGCGACCTGGAATTAGATGGACAACTCCAAATGGAACCCACTGGATATGTGGAACTAACCTGTGGCCCTGGCTTCCTCCAGAGTGGATAAGGATTTCCCTTTAGTATTTGCCTGGATTCATGGGCGCTTTACTAAAACTTATCACCACTCTAGCTAATCTCCCTACTTAATACCGAAGTCTCACAGATACTAAGGCACTCCAGAAAATAGGATGCCCTTAGATGTCCTGATAGCAGCACAGGGTGGAACGTGCGCAATTATCAAAGCAGAATGTTGTGTGTACATCCCAGACTATCACAAAAATGTCACAGGACTAATAAAAGATATGAATACCCAGATTAAGGCCCTACAAAATCCTTCTCTCTCTCTCAGTGAATGGTTAAGTTCCTGGTTTGAAGGAGGACTATGGCCAAATCTCCTTTTCGAGCTTCTCATTCTTATCGACTTATTAACCTTAATATGTTGCTTTGTTCCATGTTTCTCTACTTTGTGCCGAGACTCCATTGCTACAATGACTTCACCACGACAGACGATCTTTGTCGCGCGCGAGGACGCCTCTTCACTGTCAGCGCTGGATTCAGCTGCCTCCACCTTTTGTAACTCCCTTATACGTTCCTACCCTGATCAATATTGACCAGAGCAGGTAGGGACAGCTCTACGCCCCTATTCAGCAGGAAGAAGTTACAGAAGATGAGACCTTCCACCTTCAACCACCTTAAAGATTTAAGGGTCAAAATTGTTCAGGGGGAATGATGAGGGAGCAGGAGGCTGGCTGAGGACAAAGCAAAAGCTGGCGCCTTGCACCCCCTCTTCATCCGCTCCCCTCCATATGTGTAGCATTCCTCAGGCACCCCTGACTGCCATAAAACGATGAATAGTTAACTTGCAGGGATCGCAATCCTGCAGAACAGGAATCTCCCTTGCTCTACAGATGTCCTAGAGACCTAAACAGGGAGGTTACCTTATCAATAGCACAAATTTCCAGAGGCAAATAACTCTCAGTTCCTGAAGCCCTAATATCTCCCTCCTCACCATAAACTGGAGGAGGCTGAGGTAGAAGGGAATGTAAATGATAGCAGGATCATAACACCCCACCAAGAATCTTCCAACTATCTTGATGTTAGTGCCTGACCTAAAGACGACATTGATCAAGCCATAAGGGCAAGGACTCCCCCGGCACCTTGTAGGCCCTCCCTAACATGTGAGAATATATATACAGGAATTAGAATTATCCATTTCTAAACTTCAGGAGTCTGTCAGCTCATTAGCAGAAGTTGTCCTCCAAAATAGACGGGGATTGGACCTCCTATTCCTCCAACAAGGTGGCTTATGTGCTGCCTTTAGGGAAGAATGTTGCTTTTATATAGATCACTCAGGAGTAGTAAAAGACTTGATGGCTAAGGTACGGGAAGGGTTGGCAAAACGGAAAAGAGAACGTGAAGGTTGGTTTCAGTCATGTTTTAATTCATCCCCTTGGCTGACCACCTTAATATCCTCCTTACTAGGACCCCTTTGTAATCTGATCCTTTTACTGACCTTTGGCCCATGTATTTTAAATCGTCTGGTGGCCTTTGTCAATCAACGCCTTCAAACAATACAAATCATGCTCCTAAGACAGTAGTATCAGCCCCTAGACTTGAGCAACAACGACAACCTCACTGATGATCAACCAAGGACCCAAGATTGGCTCCTCAGGTACCTGAGAGAAGGGGGGAATGAAAGACCAAAAGAACCCCCCCTGGCTAGAAGTGCATTTTTATCCTGTTAACCAGCTAGTTTCGCTTCTGTATGAACGCTTGCTTTTTCGCACGCACGGGCTAACCGGCCAGTTCTGCTTCTGTAAGATTGCTTTGCTTTTGCGCGGAACCATGCTTTCGCGTGCGGGTCCCCTGACCCAATCCACTGACGCCAAGTATACCTGTTCAAACTGTCAACCAATCAGCTCAGCCCTACTCGAAACTTGTTTGTATCTGTCTATAAAAATCCTGCACAGACCCAGCTCTGGACCTCTTGGTGTTATCGGCAACGAGCGGCACAGAGGTCCAGGTTCGAACCTGCAATAAACGACCCTTGCTGCTTGGCTTTGACTCACGTCTCTGGTGGTATTTTAAGGTGGGAGTAATACTCAGTTGGTATTTCAGCTCAACACTGGCAGCAGCCCCACAAAACGGGCCCCACTCAGTCTGTGTGTTTGACAGCAGCAAGAGGTGTAGCGACGAGAGGCTGTCCCTCATCTGAGCTCCGACTTGGGAGCACCCAGACATCATGCCAGAGAACCTGAGGCCCCAAGCACCATGATGCACCTCGGGGAAAATTTGGACCTCAAGGACGGCAATGCTAGACATCTAGGACGTACCGAAATGGGACCCAACATTCCTTCGGAAGCACGTGAAAGCATGGCGCGTTGGACTCTGTCTGAGCCCTCTAAGTCAAAAGGTCTCAGGAAGCATTTCCTCTCCCATGGCAACCCTCAGCGTCTCCTGATGTTCCATGAGAATCTCTTCGCCTTGGAAGGGGGCCATCACTGGAAACATGGCTGATCTGACCAAGGCTTGGATGGGACTGTCCTACGGAGACAGCTAGGCCGAGACCCAGATGGGACCAAAGGGCTTTAAGGGACTGAGGCAGACTTTTGGGAAGCCGGCAGCCAGCAAGCCCCTTGGGAATGCTGGCCTCACCCCGTGGCCTCCAGACTACTCACCGCCTCACCAGGAGCAGAAAGACTGTCACTTCCTGGCAGGAGTGGGAACCCAAGGACCTATCAGACACCTCAGGAAAAGGAACCTGCTCAAATCCACAGGTATCGCAGGCAAGTCCGATGGCCAGCCCTTCCCTTGGCTTCTGGCCTCGAGAGACAACGAACGGGTAGAGATTCCTCGGAAAAGTCCCGGCGATGCAGATTCAAAGCGACCACTCCAGATGGATCACAAAGCTTGCTGAGCTCAAGCCAATAAGGGGGGCCCGTGGGTTAAAGCGGGGCTTGCTTTCCAAAGAACATGATCCCTGAGTTGGCCATCTCTGGAGAGGAGTGCTCTTTTGAAGAGGAAAAGTCGGTTTCAAGAACCCACCTTTGTGGACATTCTAACTCTGGTGTTAGCTTACCTAAGCTAGACAACTTGAAATCACCCTCAGAAACATGGCCCCATTAGATCGTGGGTGGGCAGTCCCCTTGCTCCTTATTCTGCAGGCATAACACCAGGACCCCATGGGCTCAGGGCTCATTCAGCAACTGGACCATGCGACTCATTCCCCCACGACTGTGGAACTCAACGAGCACCTTGACCAGCTGGATGGGGCTGGGATGAGGAACTCTTTCCCCTCAAAGCCAGAGAACACACACCACTCCCCAGGGTTCTCTGGGGACTTATGGGGACAATGAAGGACCCCGTGCTCTATCTGGAGTAGAGGGTGCACTTGGGGTGCCCTTATCTCCTGGACAAGTTTTCTCCCACTCACTGGAGACTCCTACTAACGAGGATCTTCCCGCGGGACCTGCAATCAAAAGGGCTTCTTGCAATGGTTTCTCCCCTCCCGATCCTACTGATCCAAGAAGCCACCCCTATTCAGGTACACTGGCAAACAAAGGCTTTAGCTAAGCATCCAACTGCCCTCCTGGGAAAAGGAACCTCCCAATTCAGGCGGGGATGGCCCCTGACTCTAAGGACTTGGCATCAGCTCCAGAGCGTCCCAGAGAACAAAGGCCACCAAACCATGACAGCAGGCCCATGATGTTACCAAGTACCACATTACGCTTCCAGATACACCTGAACTAACACCCGAAACCAGCCCACCTGGAAACCCAGCGACCCTTGGGCCTGGACCCAATCACTCTACACCCATGGCTCCTAACTCTGGAAAGGCTCTGAAGTCCACCAGACTGAAGATGCCCCTACGAAAATGCGGAGGACAGGTGCTTTAGCAATGGCAACAGTTTCAGGGAAAGGCGGTAAGAAGAACCAGGTGTGCTGTCATCAGTCAAACTCGGACTGCTGAGGCCAAAGCCTGTCAGCAAACATGTCTGCCCCCAAAGCAGAGATCCTAGTGCCCACCTGTTGGTTCTCATTGGCAGCAAATCATACAAGCATTTATCCGGACTCCGACAGGCCTTCCTCGTCCTCATCGCCCATGAAGCAATTGACAGAAACGGCTCTTCTTCCCAAGCCAGAACCCGCCACCCCGATATGGGCCTGAAATGCTTGCATGTTCCAAGAATGGCCCTCCCAACCCGAGGAGCCCTTGAAAGTCTGACAGTGGTTCAAGGAGACTCGGGATTCGATAAGGGCCCCTAGCTGGGACACAGTGGCCATGAAGCTCTAACCTGGGCCCATGGCTTCCCCAAGCTCCAGAGGCCACCGGACATTTGGGCTGGGCCAAATGCATGGGCGCATCATGAAAACCATCATCGACCCAGCCGACCTTCCCCATTTCAAGCAGCGGTGCACGGGTACTTCGTTCCACTGACATGGCCACCTAGCATCCATCGTTGCCCCTCTTTGGGAATGGAGGATGTCATGGGACATGGGCAAGTCCTTACTGAGTACACAGTCAAGGCCCACCGTGTCACCCCAAACAGGATTTCTCAGTGAAATATGGGAATGATCCCAACGCACAAGGCAGTTCTACAGAACACAAATGCTTCAGAGGTGGTAACTGCTGCACAAGGTGGAGCCTGTGCCCGTCAAAAGACACAGTGCTATGCATACATTCCCCATGATCTCAAAGAGAACTCTGGGTTCCTACCAGATACCACTGCTCAAATATCCACTTCCAAGGATCCCTCTCCTTAAGGACTGGCTCAACTCTTGGCCTGGGGGACAGTTCTCACCCACTATCAGAGGACTCTTCATGGGGACTCTCCTTCTCTTTCTTCTTCTAACCCCATTGTGTTGTTTCCCACCCCCCGCCCCATCTCTGCAAGTGGTGCCAGGAATCCTTCACTGCAGTAACTTCCAGAGGACAGACGGTCCTTTCCGCTCAGGAAGATCCAGTCACAAGTTCTCCCCTGCACTCAGCGACTTCTTCCTTTTACAACTCTGACAGCAGAGGTCTCCCCCAGCTGGGCCTCCCCGACCTGACCAGCAACGACCCACGTGGAGGGACAGCTCTACACCCCTATTCAGCAGGAAGAAGCTACAGAAGATGAGACCGTCCTCCTTCAACAACCTTAACCATGCAAGGCTCCGCACTGGTCAGGGGCACACGAGGAGGGAGGAGAAGGCTAGCTGAGCACCAAGCAGGAGCTGGCACGCCACACCGCCCCCCAACCTGTAACACAGGGGACATCCCTCAGGCACTCTGACTGCCCTGAAGCTGAGGAAAGGAAAAAACAGATTCTCCCCAGATGGAGATCAAAACCCGGCAAGACTGGAGTCTCCCTCAGTTTGTCAAAGTCCTCGTGATTCTACAGGAAGAGGCTCACTTCATGAGAGGCTAGCGACCTGACAGAGGCCCGGATCTCCATTTCCTGAAGCCCTGACATCTCCCTCCACTCCACAACACTGAGGGAGGCTGAGGCCGAAGGAAATGTCCGTAGGACACAGTTTCTTTTCAAACCTGCAGTCCCTTGGGAAGGAACTGTGAGAGGAGGAAGGTAACATTCCTCCAGGAAGCTCTGCACCATCTTTCAATTTATGCCTTCATAGCAGGAAAAACCACCTTCCCTTCACAAGAGTAAAGCCTCCCGTATCCTGGGTGTCCTCTGTCCTCCTGCCACATTCTTGCAAAACCTACCTTTTGCCTGACCGTTCCCAATGCCATCCCAGAAAGTCAGCCTCCCTTTACGACCCCAGAAAGCACCCCTTTCAACCCAAGGGTCGTATCCCTGTGCTTTAATAAGAATCATCTCCTGCCAGCAAAGCCGTCTCAAGACTTCTTTCTTGGCCAGCGGCCTTCAACGCTAACCTCTTTCCTACATCAGTCCTGTTTCTGTAGTGCTCCTGTGGAAACAACCCTGCAACACGGGCCCATTTCTGTCAACTCTTCCAACTCAATCCACCTCACCCATTGCACATTCTGTATCCTCCGAGGACAGGACCCTTCTGTGATTCTTGCACTCAAACCCTCACATGACCCCTCTTTCAGTCCTCGACGTGGTTGGCGTTGCCCTTCTGGAACTCCCAGCATCACACCCTCACTTTCTATGTCTCGCAGGTTTATGTGGTCCATAAGTTCTCATCACCAACAACCTCTAACCAGTTTCTGCTCCTGAGTAGAGGACTCTATTCCTTTCCTTTGTCATCAAGTTCAAATATTAACTCTCAGATGTTTGTCTCACGACTTCCAAAATTCTTCTTTCCCCTAATGCCTCTCTACCAGTTTCTCTTCTTTTTTCAAGACCGCCCGCCCGCCGTCCCTCCATCCCTCCCTTCCTTCCTTCCCTGCATGATATTTTTGTTCTTCGTATTCCTTCCTCCCTCCCCTCTTTCCTTTTCTTGTTCTGTTCTGTTAGTCCCCACATAGCACTTTAGTACTTTTTCACCTAGTGTTCTGGGACTCGTTCTGTGCATACAAGACCCAGGAGCTCACAGCAATATGTTCCCTATTATAAAGGATGAAGGGAGACCCACATGGGGGCATCTCAAAGGTCTGCTTCTCTGAAGTCTACGGGAAGCTTCAGGGTCATGAACCCTGGCTTTCCACACTAGAGCTGGACACGGGCTACACTAAGCATTCCCCACAATACCCTGTCATCCAAGACCCAGAGCATACGGGCTGTCCCACCAGAAACCTAAAGAGTTTCATTTCTCGGCTGAAATGGGCCTCAAGTCAAGCCACCACCCGAGTGTCTGGAAAAGTCACTGGCTTCAGCACGACTCACGGGTATATAGTCTTTGCAACGGAAACATCGAAAATTTAATCAGCAGTTGGCGTGGGGGTGAGACTACCATGTAGAAAGATGTATCTGAATTCCAGAAAGGAACACAGCACCCAACTACAAGTGGCTTGCAGGGGTAGACACAGTGACCATTCCTGAAGGAAGGGGCTGGAACGTGTGCGTTGAGTCAGGAAGGGAGGAACATGAATGTGCAATCCTGCCACAGCCCCTCCTGTTCTGCCCATTAGCAGAGGGTTCACACTGCACAGGAACGTGGCCAATGCTGGAGCACAGCACGGAGAGGTCTCACGTCCCTCACATCACTCCGGGTGTGCTGTGTCCTGGGAAGACAAGCCTTGTATTTGCTGACAATGTGGAATAGCCTTCAGCCATGTGTCCCTGGTGCCAGGGACATCAGAGCTTGTTGATCCTGGATCACAGCACACCCATCTCCCCAGTGTGGGAGAGCTTTTAGTCGGGGCTCTAACCTCGGGAGACACAAGAGAACTCACCCCTCCGAAGAAAGCAGACATGACACACATAGGGGGAACAACTCTAGGGCAGTGCTCAGCTCTGTACATAGTAAGAACAACCAGAGATGCACCTCAGGGATGGAACAAAGGTAGGAGACCCTTGCTTCAAAGAGCTCTACTCTTCTTCATGTCCAGGACCTCACACGGGGTAGAAGCCGTGTTCTGGGATGGCTGCACAAGAGCTCGCAGCAACATGCATCCCTTTGAGGCCATGGGCACGTTCCCACAGAATGAAACCGGTTGAATGTCATCTTCAGGGGAAAGCATTTAGGCCAGCCACACCCTTAGCCAGCATCCGAGGATCCACAACAGCAGCAACCCCAACAAATGCGGTCAACATGGAAGAACCGTTAGATACAGCTCTAACATTTGGAGACACCAGACAACTCAGAGCAGCAAAATTTGTGTCTGTCATCACTGGGGCCCCGCCTGTACCCAGAGCGCCTACCTTGCTCACCGCCACAGAAATCACACAGTACAAACCTCCTTGTCTCCCGTCACTGAGGCAGAGCCTTCAGCCAGAAGTGGGCCCTTTCCCAACACTAGAGAACTCACACAAGGAGAGCCACTATG
>NW_026739962.1:0-1459 GCF_022355385.1 Mustela nigripes | reverse complement strand
TACCATTTATAGATTGATTTTTAAAAGATGTACACTTATATGCTAGTATATGCATTTTCCATTTCTAGAAAGAATCACAAAGAATAGGTAAAATTTGTCTATAAGGGAGAGGGTAGAAGGGGAGGAAGGGATCTTTCTTTTCATTGTATACCGCTTTCATCGAAGTTTGTATTTTACTTGTTTAAAATTAATTGAGTCATCAAAAAGCAAAATGATACTACATATTACTATGGGTTCATGAGCATGAAGTCAATATATAAAGTCACATACAGGGAGCATGCATACCAAATTCGTTACAGTGTCTGCCCCTAAGAGGGAGGGAGGGAGAGGAGTGGCCTGATAAAGGAGATCATATGTAGCTATGAAGTTTTAATCCTCATAAAATTTTTTAAGCAAATATGACAGTATGTTAACATTTGTTAGTGATGGGTGGTCTGTATGTGAGTGTGATATTATTCACTGGTACTTCTTTAAATTTTGTTCAAAGTATAAAAATTGAAATAAAATCACATCTCATGAATACTACTCCAGAGCCATCAGAACTTCTAAAATTAGGGGTGCCTGGGTGGTTTTCTTAGCTAGCATTATCCTTCAGCTCAGATGATGATCCCAGAGTCCCAGGAGTCCTAGGCTCCCCACTAATGTGTGCACTCTATCTCAAATAAATAAATAAAATCTTAAAAAAAAACTTCTAACATTATAAAAAACAACAATGCCAAACAGAGGAGATAACGAGCGACTGGCTCTCTAAATACAATGTTAGAAGGACTATGAAGCTGTATAACCATTTAAGAAAATGGTCTGGCAGTTTCTTATAAAACTAAAAAGAAACATGTATTTCATGAGTCAGAAAATTAATCACAGTTATTAACCTAAGAGAAGTGAATGTATGTCCACAGAAAGACTTGTACAAGAATATTTATGGAAGCTTTATTCATAAGAGCCAAAAATTGGAAAGAGCCCAGATGTCCATCAGTAAAAGAACAGATAAACAAACTAGTATGTCCATATAATCAAATACCATTCAGCAATAATAGGAAGAAATAGTAGGAGCAATAGTAGGGAGGAAACTACTAATACATGCAATTCCATGTTGATGGCACTCTAAAACATGATGCTGATGATAGAAACCTTACACAGAAAAGTGCATACTCTGGAAATCAATTTTATGAGGACCTACAACAAGCAAAACAAATCTAGGGTGGAAAAAAAACCCAGAACAATGGTTGCCAGGGAAAGAAGGATGTTAGAAGAGGTGGGAGGCTGATAGAAAGGGATGAAATACTTCTAAGGCTGACAGTAATGTTTTTCATCTTGAGAGAGATTAGGGTTGCCCAGGTGTATCCATTTGTCAAAATTCAGTGAGTGGGGACGCCTGGGTGGCTCAGTTGGTTAAGCAGCTGCCTTCGGCTCAGGTCATGATCCCAGCGTCCTGGGATCGAGTCCCACATCGGGCTCC
>NW_026739961.1:0-11460 GCF_022355385.1 Mustela nigripes | reverse complement strand
AGTGTATAATTTGATTGTCATCTGAATTTGATGAAAGGAACCAAGAAAGCAATGCCTGCTCCTTGGGGAAAAAGAGAGGCAACCTCACCTTGGCAACACTCTGGTCCTCTTCTTCTTTGAGCTTATGGCAAAGCGTCGCACAGACTGAGATTTTCTCAGACACATCTGGAAGGACATCAAGAATGTACCCATCAGCACATTGGTGGTGCTGTTCAAGATTAATTCGAGGAGGGGCGCCTGGAAACTCAGTTCTTTCAGCACTGGTCTTCCCATCAAGTCATGCTCTCAGGATGCTATGATCCAGTCCCACGTGGGGGTCCCCCTCCTCAGGGAGGACCTGCTCTTTCTCTCTCCCTCTGCCCTTCCCACCTGGCTGTGCTTTCTCTCTCTCTCTCACTCTCTCTGAGAAATAAAATCTTAAAAAAATGAATAGCTCGGAGAGTATTGCTTGATATGAATGTGGGTTAGATATGTGAGGTCATTGCTTTTCTATCAATCTCTATCAGTAGATTTCTTTGCCTGCCATTGTGTGTAAGGCTGGATAATCAATGGGTATATATTGAAATATATCTTGTTTCTATTTTCACCAGTCTATACCTCTGGGGTGGGCAAATGCTGAGTGAAGGCATGCTGCTGATATTTCTCTACAACTATAATTTAGGTTAACAGCCAGATGTCATCAAAGGCGAGATGTAAAAGAAAATGTGTGTTTTAGTACAGAAGCTTGTATCTAGACACATTCTTCTCAGCTGTTTTGGAAAACTAGTTCTATGAATGAAAACAGCATGTGCCCAGATGTATTGAAGTCAAGACTCGGGCCATGAGAAGGGAGTTTTAAGGTACATGAAGACAAAAAGAGAGACTTCCACGGGCAAGGACCATGGAGATCACCTCTTCTTTCTAAGGACAAGAGAGAGCCTGAAGACACTGAAAAATCAACATGCTCTTCTGGGATCCATAGGAAAACAGAGGACACAGGGAAACCATGGCCCTCAGGAGACAGAAAAGGTAAAACAGAGGATCGAGCTTTCCTGGAGCAGACACTTTCTCGCAGAACACACCATTTTCTCAACCTCCCATGGAACATTCAGCAGGAGACCACATTCTCGGCCAGAAAACACATCCCAATACAATCAAAGGAGTAGACTCAATACAACAGGTGCTCTCAGACCTCTATGAAATTCAACTAGAGATCAACAACAAGGAAAAATCTTGGGAGAATCCCCAAGGAGCGGTGATTTAAAAATACACTTCTGAATAACACAGTGGTCAATGAAGAAATTTCAAGAGAACCTTTAATATATTTTTCACCAAATGAGATGCAAATGTACCTTGACCAACATTTATGGAAAGGTAGGGCTTGGGGGAACTGATAGGACTGAAAGTCATGTGTCAGAAAATCAGAGAGATGTAACATGACTAGGCTTGCTTAGAAAACAAGGCAAGAGTGTAGTGTCATAGAAAGCGAGCAAGAGAAAAAAATATTGCAGATACCATTGAAATGGAGCACGGGAAATTCTCAGACCTAATCCATTAAACTAAGACACAAGCTCATTCCTTGTAAATATCAATGAAATGGATAAAGCTGTAGCCTGATGAAAAATGAAAGAATAAGAGAGGACGTACATTAACATGGGACACAAGAGTCATTGTCACTACAGATCTTATGGAGGTTGAAAGGATTCAAAAGTAATATTGGGTATTTACTCCCAAAGATAGAGATGTAGGGAAAAGAAGGGCCATCTGTACCCCAACGTTCATAGCAGCAATGGCCACAGTTGTTCAACTGTGGAAATAGCCAAGACGTTCTTCAACAGATGAATGGATAAAGGAGATATGGTCCATATATACAATGGAATATTATGCCTCCATCAGAAAAGATGAAAACCCAACTTTTGTATCCACGTGGACAGGACTGGAGCAGATTATGCTGAGAGAAACAAGTCAAGCCAAGATGAACCATGAGAGACTTTGGTCTCTGAAAAGCAATCTGAGGGTTTTGGAGGGGCTGTGTTGGGAGGCAGGGTGAGCTTGGTAGTAGGTATTATGAAAGGCACGTATTTCATGGAGCACTTGTGTGGTGCATAAACAATGAATTCTGGAACAGTGAAAAGAAATAAAAAAAATTGTTTTAAAAAGGATGAATACCCAACCTTTATATCAACATGGACAGGACTGGAGGAGATTATGCTGAGAGAAATAAGTCAAGCAGTGTCAATTATTGTATGGTTTCCCTTACTTGTGGAGCATAAGGAATAACTTGGAGGACATTAGGAAAAGGAAAGGAAAAGTGAATTGGGGAAAATCAGAGGGGTAGATGAACCATGAGACACTGTGGACTCTGAGATACAAACAGGGTTTTAGAGGTGAGGGGGATGGGTGAGCCTGGTGGTGGGTATTAAAGAGGGCAGTATTGCCTGGACCACTGGGTATGGTGCATAAACAATGAACACTTGGAACACTGAAAAAAAAAATAAAATCAAATTTTAAAAAGTAAAGTAATACATGGAAAAATCCTAGGATGGCTTAGGCAAAAAGGCCAATTCCTTCCAAAACAGAAACTCTCAAGACCCACGCAAAGGAAATAGATTGTCTGAATTGGCATATATCAAAGACAGTGAATCCACAGTTCATACGTTTCCCAGAAAGGAGGTGCCGGCCCCAGGTGGCTGGACTGGTGAATTCTATCAAATCTAACAAAGCATAAGAGCCTTGCTGTGTCTAATCACACTCTTAGGTATTTATCTAGTTGAGCTGAAAAATTATGTTCCTATGAAAACCGGCCCAGGAGTGCTTCTATCAGCTTTCTTTAGGAACACCACAACTAGAGGCAACTAAGTTGTCCTTCACAGGGTGAATGGGTAAACAACCAACAATATCCCCATACAATGAAATAGGATTCTGTAAAAAAAAAGAGCTGAACCTTCGGGGCATGTAGTCGGCTCTCTCAGTTAAACACCCAACTCTTGATTTTGGCTCAGGTCAGAATCTCGGGGTCAGGAATTTCAACCCCGTGTCAGGTAAGCTCCATGCTGAGGAGGAGCCTGCTGAAGTTTCTCTCTCCTTCTTCCTCTGCCTCTCCCCCACACTTTCCCTCTTTCTCTAACTAAAATAATAAAAGAAAAGAAAAATAATTCAGGTGTCAAGTCACAGAAAGATATCAATGAATGGTAACTGTATAGATAGAGGGGAAAGCTGTCAGTGTGGAAAAGCAACATGGCTTACAGTTCCAACTCTAACATATTCTGGAAAAAGGAAATCTAGAGCGATGACAAACCACCAGTGGTTGCTCTGATTCCTAGAGAAAGTGCAAAGGCATTACTAGGTGAAACACAGGATTTTTATGGCAGTGAACCTTCCCTATAAATGGTCGATGCAGGACTTTACCCATTTGTCAAAACCCATACTACTGCTCAACACAGAGAAGGCCTTAATAGCAATGGTGGAATTCAGTGAATAATATCTCTAGGCTGGTTTGTTATTTGTGACGAATGTTCCACAATGATGAAGGTTTTGATACTTGTGGAAAAGGTGCACTATGGGATAAGGGGGATAAGGGAAATTTTTTTGATTATCTCTTCACTTGTTAGGATACTCTAAACCTACTCTAAGTATTAAGGTCTATTGATTAAAAATTAAGAAGAGATCTCTTTGGCTAATGTTTAACAACACACTCATGTCCAAATGTTAGCTTCACTATACCTACCATTTAACGTGACCAAACTCGAGTTGCAAATGCAGCTTTACTCTTGTGGTTATAAACTCATGAGTGACCAGCTGAAATTCAATGTTCACAAAAATAATATGGCTTGGTATCTTTGTCTGAAGTATGGGACACTCACAGGCTAGTATAATGATACAGCTTCTTTTTTTCTTTTCTTTTTTTTTTTTTTTTTTCTAGCAACAAAGAGAGAGCGTGAGCAGGGGAAGGGCATGGGAATTGGAGAGAGAAGCTTAAACAGCTCCATACCCACCACGGAGCCACACATGGGGCCGAGCTCCGGTCCCTGGCATCATAACCTGAGCCAAAATCAAGATTTGGACACCACATAGGTGCTCCTACAGTAATTATTCTTGAATCCTATTCATGAATGAATTCCCATGGTACCTTCATGGGATCCATCAGTGGGTTGTATTTTTATATGATGTTTCCATCTTCGGGCCCATAGCTGGGTGAATTCCTCACCTGCAAAGGAAGGAAATGTCAACATTTGTGACAACCTGGATGGCCCTGGAGGACATCATCTTAAGTGAAATAAGCCAGACCCAGTGAGACAAATATGGCATCATGTCACTTATATGGGGCACCTCCAATAGTCCAGTACGTAGAAGCAGAGAATAGAATAGGGGCTTGGAGGAGGAGCAAAGAGGGGGATATTGATGATAGAACAAAGTTTCAACAGTACAGAAGAAATGAATCTGGAAATGGACCTTGCCACATGGGGCCTGGGATTAAGAACCCTGTATTCCAGGCTTGAAAATCAGTAAAATGTTGGAATGTAGGTTAAGTGTAGCTTAAGTGTCCTTTACTACCACAGGAAAAGATGGGGAAAAGCTCTAGCAGACACTGTATGAGACTATAGAGAAAGACAGAAGGACACTGTCATTGAGAGTGTGGGGTTGGTGACTTGCCAAGAGTGACTATACTGAGGAGTGGGAAATCTGGGACAGGAATGGAGTCGAATCCTTGGGGAGAGAGATCCCTCAATACCTGAGATCTGCCCAGGGCACCTGAGATTATGCCCTGAAGTCCTGAACCAGGGCTTCCTCAGTTTGGTCCCATTCTCAAATCCTCCTGCCCCAAGTGGGAGTGTGGGAGACACTTGATGCCCTGGAGGAGGTGCCTGAGCCAATGGAACAGTCCAAATACTAACTCAGCCCCCCACCACGGAGTTTCAATCCCCAACCTGGAACACAATGCAGATGGCCCCGTGAGAAACCCCTCTGAAGGGCCAGGGGAATCCAAGGGCCATCCACCCACAGCATTCATACTCCTAGCTCTCTCATGTGGAGCCTTCCCTGTGACCAGTGGAACACCCTCAGGGACCAGTGGTCTGCTGGGATCCCAAGCTCATTCAGAAGCCAGGACATTCCAAACCAACTGTCCCATGATGGCTCTACCAAGAATCTGCTTCCCTTCTAAGGACTCAGCATCCCTGAGCCATTCCTGCCAGTTAACTGGTAAAATGGCAACCTGCCTTAGTGCTTTGGTGGTTGAATAAATCAAGACAGGGACCTTCAGTGTCTCCTTGGTTATTGATTTGAGTAAGTCTCCAAACAGCCTGGACGAAGGGCTGGCTGCCTCAGAGTGAACAGGGGCTGCACAGGCTCTCAGTGGGCACCTTCCCTGTTCCTTCCTGCCTCCCCCAGGCCCAGTCTCTATAGACTCCTCATCCTTCTCTACACCCTGAAGTGGCAGGGAACCATGTCCCACCTCCTTTCAGGGGAGCCCTCAGGGGCACCTGTGTGGCTCAGTGGGTTAAGTGTCTCACGTCGGGTCATGTCATGATCTTGGGAGTCCAGGGATCGAGCCCATCCCCTGCTTCTGCACTCAGCTTGGTGCCTACTTGTCCCTCTTCTCCTCCCCACTTTCCTCATATCCAATGACCGTTCTCTCTCTCTCCCCCTCAAATAAAATCTTCTTTCAAAAACCGGGAATATACAAAGGACCCATAGGGAGGGACCCTTCTAAACCCGAGCCCCGCGAAGCTCCCCCTCTCATGACACTCCATGAGGATCACCCAGACCTGTTTTTGCATTTATCTCTCCTCTGCTCTATACTCATTGGCACCTGATAATCGGTGACCTTTCATTGAGAGACTAGATTCAAATCTAGGCACGACATTCTGTTGCTTGGTTAGGAAGCAACCAAATTGCTTGGTCCTTGGTGAGGAATCTCACCAGTTGTTGACAATATGTAAATAATGAAGTCATATCATTGAAAACCAAGCACCCTCTTAGTTCTATGTTGATTTCCTTCTGGTCTTGCTGTGTGATGCCAGGTGTATATATTCATTGAGCATGGACTCTCTCCATGCTTGCACTTACTAGCCAACAACAGGAGAGCTCTTTAAGGAGGCAAGGTCCCTACTGGAGCATGGGCACTCCCTGACCCTGCTGGACAAGCCTGTCAAAACAGAGACGATGGACACCAGGCTGTTACGAGCATTTGAGTTCTTATTGGTCAGTGTCCCTAAAGTGTGTAATTCACAGCATTCAAGCATGTTTTTAGGGCTTATGGGGGAGAATGTTATCCAATATACTACACTAGGTCCCCAATTCTTCTTTCTTTTTTTTTAGTAGGCTCCATGCCCAACATGGGGACTGAACTCATGACCCTGAGATCAAGAGTCAAATGCTCCCCTGACTGAGTCAGTCAGGAACCACCCATTATGATCCCTATTCTTATTCTATTTGTACCATGCCCTGAAAAGGGACCATGCCATGACACTGACCACTCTCTATCTCAGCTCTACAAGGCAATCGCAATGAGGGCAGTGGAGAGAAGGCTAATCATGAACCGGTTCTCTGAGTCCCTTTTATTGTCCCAGGAGTGTCCCTGGGCTCACAGGATTCCTGCATTACTAGGTCTTACTCATACTGAAAATGCCATCAAATACGATGAAAGGGTCTCCTCAGTTCTGACTGCACTGAGGTGTAGCCCAGCAGTGAAACAGAGTTTGACTGGGTTGTCCTAAAGGGTGCCTCCAAACCCTCAATATCTTTGAACTGACCAGGCTTTCTATGTCTCTTTCCTAGTAAAGACTATGGCAAGGTCTGTACTTGTGGGGCTCAGGAGCTTCGGTGGCCTATGTGACCCCTGAGATGACCTCATAATGCTAAACAGCACTTAGGATTTCCCTTGGCTCAGGTAATTCCGGACGTACACACTGCGACTACAGCTCTATGCACAGACACTAATGAATCCATGTCTGAGTAGTCAGTGCAGTTCAGTTCAGTAGTTAGAGCATGAACCCTGGGACTATAGGCCTGGGTTCACCTCCTGGCTCCTTTACATAGGAGACCATGAACCTGGTCACATTCATCCCTATGCCTACGTTCCTCCATCTGGGAAATACGGAGAGTAAACAAAACATCCAATATGTGTGTGATGAGCATTACTAAATTAATGCATGTCACATGGTCTGGGAGGCTCATTGGAGGGTATGGATCTTGTCTGAGATCTCACAATTTCACAACTTCCAGAGCTGGGTCACATCTGGGCATTTGAGTTCCCAGACCATTGCTTTGTGGCACAGCTGCTTTGCCTAAATACAAGTGTCTTACCCTAACACAATTTCGTTTGGATGGATCAGAGGCATCAAGAAGTCAATAAGGAAAAAACAACCAATTGCTGATTCCCTGAATACACTCTCTGGGACCCTTGGTCCGAAATAGTCATGATTATTCTCTAGATTGTTCCAGTTGCCTGACTCATGGTCAGCAGGCCAAATTAGAGGAATCCCAGGGTAAAGGATGGCAGGGTCACTATTGCAAAGTCTAGTGTTTTAAAGCATTTGAAACAATGCCACCTTGCATTATGTATTCCTCACACAAACATAAGTGCCTCCAAACAACATATGAGTTTCTGAGGCCATTGTCACAGAAGAAAACCATAGCTTAGCTGTTGGGAAGAGATCTGGAGGAAAGGTCAAGAGAACTAACAAACACGTTCCATCATAACCACTCTAATGAAGACTCTTTCTGCTTTCGAGCTACCATCTCATGGACAAGTGTACATGTTTATCCAATTACACATAAAGTTTGTCTCTACTCATGGTCTCCACCTCCCATCGTTCTTTGTGCATTCCTAACAATCTATGTGCTTGGGTATCAATCACTCATTAACTCAATTCATTAACCAATTAGCTACCTTTCACCATATGTTGAAAGACTGGCTATTCATTGTGTAACTGAGGACAAAATGTCCTTATAGTTTCACTATACTTACTTCTGGGGAACTGAAAAGGATGGGGGATAGCATATGACCTAGACAGCATATCACCTAGAAAAAGTAATTTTGGATAACAGCCAAAGAAGAAAAGGAAACATCTGCTTGGGGGTCATAAGTGAAATGTAGACTCTTCTCTTCTTTGGATCTCTTTGGGGTGCCTGTTTCTAGGAACAAACCAACATGTCCCCCAAATCCTGAAATGCATACCCATTTTGGGATAAACGGTACAGGAAGACATTGTAAAACATGGATAGAACAATCATAAATATCCTCCATATCAACCTTTCCGGGTTCACTCTCAATTTCAGAAAGGAGGAATGGGAATGTATAATTTTGGACGTTAAAAAGGTGTAAATGAAAATAGATGTTGCCGTGTTTTCCCCCTAGGGAAACCTAGTTTGTCAAGGGTTGGGTGCAGGATATCAAAGGAAGGAGTACATTTTTCAAAATGGAGGACAAAAGTCAAGGCAGCTAGCTTGGTAGATTAACCAAAAATAGAAATCAAGGGATAAAACTAAACTGTAAAACATTTGTATAACTCTGAATGACAAGTTGGAGAGAGAAAATTTTCAATAATGAGAGAATAGTTGGAGGAAGAGTGAACTATCTGGCTAGCAGCAAACAGCAGTCAGGAGATCTGTAAGAACATACCACAATAGCAGCCACACAATCCAATCTTGTTTCCCATGTTGAGAGCTGTACATGTCTCAATGACTCACTCAGCTCAAAGAGGGGCCGTTGGACAGGACAGCAGAGGTGTATCTCTCGTCGCCATGGTGATGGTGTCATCATAGACCTTTCAGAGTCACCGCAGCTGCACAGCGGCCAACTCCTGATGTCCAGACAGGTGGCTCTTCACAGACAAGGGTCTCACGTGAGAGGAAACACTTCCTTTCCAAAGTTGAAGTCTGGTCTCACACATTATCCCTCTGTTTTTGAAAAGAAATGACATGAGGGGAGGTGACCTGCCCCCCAAATAGAGTCACTAGCCCATTTTTATGGTGAAGAGAGGAAAAGAACCACATATTGAGAATAGATAGAGGTCCCATTCTTTTTTAAAAATGTTTTTTAAATTTATTTTTTATTTATTTTCAGCATAACAGTATTCATTGTTTTTGCACCACACCCAGTGCTCCATGCAACCCTTGCCCTCTCTAATACCCGCCACCTGGTACCCCGACCTCCCACCCAGGCCCATTCAAAACCATCGGGTTGTTTTTCAGAGTCCATAGTCTCTCATGGTTCACCTCCCCTTCCAATTTCCCCCAACTCCCTTCTCCTCTCCATCTCCCCATGTCCTCCATGCTATTTGTTATGCTCCACAAATAAGTGAAACCATATGATAATTGACTCTCTCTGCTTGACTTATTTCACTCAGCATAATCTCTTCCAGTCCCTCCCATGTTGCTACAAAAGTTGGGTATTCATCCTTTCTGATGGAGGCATAATATTACATAGTGTATATGGACCACATCTTTCTCATCCATTTGTCCTTTGAAGGGCATCTTGGTTCTTTCCACGGTTTGTCAACTGTGGCCATTGCTGCTATAAACATTGGGGTACAGATGGCCCTTCTTTTCACGACATCTATATCTTTGGGGTAAATACCCAGTAGTGAAATGGCAGGGTCATAGCAAAGCTCTATTTTTAATTTCTTGAGGAATCTCCACACTGTTCTCCAAAGAGGCTGCACCAATTTGCATTCCCACCAACAGTGGAAGGGGGTTCCCCTTTCTCCACATCCTCTCCAACACTTGTTTTCTGTCTTGCTAATTTTGGCCATTCTAACTGGTTGAATACTGTTATGCTGAAAATTAATTAAAAAATTAAAAAAAAAACAAAGAAGATGTGGTCCATATATACAATGGAATATTATTCAGCCATCAGAAGCAATGAAAACCCACCATTTGCACTGACATGGATTGAGCTGGAGGGGAATATGTTAAGGAAAGAAGAGTCAAGCAGAGAAAGACAATTATCATATGGTTACACTCATCTATGGAACATAAGCAATAGCATGAAGTGCCATAGGGGAAGGGAGGGAAATCTGAAAGGGGAGATGAGAGGGAGATGAACCATGAGAGACTATGGACCCCAAGAACCAACCTGAGGGTTTCAGAGGGGAGAAGTGTAAGGGGAAGGGGTAACAGGGTGATGGGTATTGAGGAGGGCACATGCTGAGATTGGGTGTTATATGTAAAGTATAGATCATTGAGCACTACATCAAAAACTAATAATGTACTCCTATACAGTGGCTAAATGAATATAATAAAAAAAATTAAAAAAAAAATCTGGGGCACCTGTGTAGTTCAGTGGGTTAAGCCTCTGCCCTTGGCCTGGATCATGATCAGGGTCCTGGAATCGAGCCCCACGTTGGTCTCTCTGCTTGGTGGGGAACCTTATTCCCCTCCTCTCTCTCTCTGCCTGCCTCTCTCCCTACTTGTGATCTCTCTCTCTCTCTCTCTCTCTCTCTCTGTGTGTGTGTGTGTGTGTGTCAAATAAATAAATAAAATCTTTAAAAAAAAATTTATCCAGGTTTCCATCCGGGGGCTCGTAGTATGGCTCCGGGGGTCATGATGGGCAGCAAATGGTACATGCATCAGCACATGAAAAAGGATTAACGTAAAGTATTTGTTGCCAAGTTATGATCACATCCCTTAAATATATCCCCAATTACCAATTTTGTGAAATAGATCGGTGTATATCTTGATCTTATTTAATTGACCACAAATGTCCCCTATTAATTGGACACCTTTCCTGAGTTAACTGTAACATTAAGACAACACATGTCCTTTGAAATCAGGTATAAGTTGATAATAGACTCAACATTCTCCCCACGCCCAACAAGGAAATTGTGGATATCATCTATAACGCACATTGTTTCATTTTCTTTTGAAGAAAGAAATGAAGCAAAGTTTCTATCTCAAAGACAGGCTTGCTTCCCTTGGTGGTACATGGGACCCCTTTCTCCATTGTGTCTCCAAGAAGGTTCTCCAAAAGGACTTTGGACGGAGCTAGGACACAGAGAAGCTGTCAGGACATTGGAAGTGCTGCTCACTTATTACTCAGGGAGATTTGCTTGGTGTGGACATGGGGCAGGAACGTATGCATATCATTGGGTAACCAGCAAGGACTGAGCAGCTGCTGGAGCATCTTCCTCAGTGGTTGAAGGCAGGCCAAGAGAAGGAGCAGGAAGGAAATGAGAAATAGAGGCTTTGTCTTTCTAGCTAAGGGGAACTTAATCCATGTGAAATGGTCTATCTAAAAAAGGCCAACATTAAAATGTATGTTGTTTCAATGATGGAGTCCCATGATTCCTACCCATTTTAAAGCACAGCAAAATTACACTTATTCGAATGTTATAAGACCTTTTCAGCCTCCATGCTTTTTATACACAGCTACTGTATTCATCACTAGTCTATTGGATTTTTAACTTTTTTACTGTGATGAAGAATATATAACATTCATCCTTTTAATCATTTGTCTGTATACAATTCAGTGGTTTT
>NW_026739960.1:26288-30856 GCF_022355385.1 Mustela nigripes | reverse complement strand
ATAGATAATTTTTAAGCTATTTACCAACACAGTGAGATGTCCAGTACGTCAAATTCATAGTAACCTTTTAACCTGAACATTTTGATACATATACCCGTTTTCCTTTTGCTTTTCCATTTTTTTAATTTTTTAATTTAATTTTAGTTTAGTTTAGTTTATTCTTTTCTATTTTTAGTTTTTAATATTAATATAGAGTTAAACTTCAAGATAATCCCAATCCCCCAATCAATGCTAACGCTATAGGTAAACCAATTTTTAATCCCCCTTTATCTTAGGAAAGTTGAGTCCTTAACAAAGATATCAAGATACATCCAGGAAAAATCAAAACAACCTTCCTCCCCCACACTGAAAATTTATAACTACGCTCCCATATTTTTCATCCTCCAGTGTGTCTATGTATTTGAGTGTTTCTAATAGTATATAAATCTTATAATTGGAGTTCTTCTTTATAAGGTTTTTTTTAATTTCACATATATATACATATATATATATATATATATATATATATATATATATATTCTCATGTCAAATACTTTTGTCAGTCTTTTTTTTTGTCTGTTTTTGTTTGTATACTTGATAAATATTACCTTGGAGCCAATTTGGGCTTAGACTTCCCTTTATGTTTTTTTAATTAATTTATTTTCAGAAAAACAGTACTCATTATTTTCTCACCACACCCAGTGCTCCATGCAATCCATGCCTTCTATAATACCCACCACCTGGTACCCCGACCTCCCACCCTCCCGCCACTTCAAACCCCTCAGATTCCTGTCTCATATTGAGAGTCCATAGTCTCTCATGGTTCACCTCCCCTTCCAATTTCCCACAACTCCCTTCTCCTCTATAACTACCCATGACCTCCATGCTATTTGTTATGCTCCAAAAATCAGTGAAACAATATGATAATTGACTCTCTCTGCTTGACTTATTTCACTCAGCATCATCTCTTCCAGTCCCATCCATGTTGCTACAAAAGTTGGGTATTCATCCTTTCTGATGGAGGCATAATATCCCATAGTGTATATGGACCACATCTTCCTTATCCATTCGTCTGTTAAAGGGCATCTTGGTTCTTTCCACAGTTTGGCGACCGTGGCCATTGCTGCTATAAACATTGGGGTACAGATGGCCCTTCTTTTCACTACATCTGTATCCTTGGGGTAAATACCCAGGAGTGCAATGGCAGGGTCATAGGGAAGCTCTATTTTTAATTTCTTGAGGAATCTCCACACTGTTCTCCAAAGAGGCTGCACCAACTTGCATTCCCACCAACAGTGGAAGAGGATTCCCCTTTCTCCACATCCCCTCCAACATATTTTGTTTCCTGTTTTGTTAATTTTGGCCATTCTAACTTGTGTAAGGTGACATGTCAATGTGGTTTTAATTTGAATCTCCCTGAGGGCTAGTGATGATGAACTTTTTTCATGTGTCTGATAGCCATTTGTATGTCTTGATTGCAGAAGTGTCTGTTCATATCTTCTGCCCATTTTTTTATATGTTTGCCTGTTTCGTGTGTGTTCAGTTGGAGGAGTTCATTATAGATCCTGGATATCAACCTTTTGTCTGTACTGTCATTTGCATATATCTTCTCCCATTCCGTGGGTTGCCTCTTTGTTTTCTTGACTGTTTCCTTGGCTGTGCATAAGCTTTGGATTTTCATGAAGTCCCAAAAGTTTATTTTTGGTTTTGTTTCCTTTGCCTTTGGAGACATATCTTGAAAGAACTTGCTGTGGCTGATATGGAAGAGATTACTGCCTATGTTCTCCTCTAGGATTCTGATGGGTTCCTGTCTCACATTGAGGTCTTTTATCCATTTTGAGTTTATCTTTGTGTACGGTGTAAGAGAAGGGTCGAGTTTCATTCTTCTACTTACAGCTGTCCAGTTTTCCCAGCACCATTTATTGAAGAGACTGTCTTTTTTCCACTGTATATTTTTTCCTGTTTTGTCGAAGATTATTTGACCATAGAGTTGAGGGTCCATATCTGGGCTCTCTACTCTATTCCACTGGTCTATGTATCTGTTTTTATGCCAGTACCATGCTGTCTTGGTGATCACAGCTTTATAGTAAAGATTGAAAACAGGCATCACATTACCTGATTTCTGCCCATTTTTTGATGTGATTGTCTGTTTTTTTGAGTGTTGAGTTTGAGTTCTCTCTACATCTTGGATATTAGCCCTTTGTCTGTAGTGTCATCTGCAAATATCTTCTCCCATTTGTGCATTGTCTCTTTGTTTTGTTGACTGTTTCCTTTGCTGTGCAGAAGCTTTTGATCTTGATGAAGTCACAAAACATCATTTTTGCTTTTGTCCCCTTTGTCTTTGGAGACATGTCTTGAAAGAATTAGCTTGGCCAATGTCGGAGTGGTTACTGCCTATGTTCTCCTCTAGGATTTGGATGATTCCTGTCTCATATTGAGGTCTTTCATCCATCTTGAGTTTATATTTGTGTATGGTGTAAGTGAATGGTTGAATTCCATTCTTCTGTATATAGGTAATTTCCCCACCACCAATTATTGAAGAGACTGTCTTTTTTCCATTGGATATTTTTTCCTGCTTGCTCATTTACTTGATCATAGAGTTGAGGGTCCATGTCTGGACTGTCTTCTCTGTTCCATTGGTCTAAGTGTCTGTTTTTTACCAGTACCATGCTGCCTTTTTTTTTTTTTTTTAGTTTCTTTTTAGTGTACCTGAATTCATTGTTTATGTACCACACCCAGTATTCCATGAATTATATGCCGTCCATAATATTACCATGCTCACCCAACCACTCCCACCCCTTCAAAACCCTCAGGTTGCTGTCTTGGTGATCACTACTCTGTAATATAGCTTGAAGTCAGGCAACGTGATGACCCCAGCTTTGTTATCCTTTTTCAACATTTCCTTGTTGATCCAGGATCTTTTCTGGTTCTGTGCAAATTTTAGGATTGTTTGTTCCAGCATTTGATCTGGATGGCATTGAAAGTATAGGTTGTTCTTGGCAACATAGAAATATTAGCAATGGTTATTCTTCCAAACCATGAGCATGAAATGTTTTTCCATCTTTTTGAGTCTTTTTCCATTTCCTTCATAAGTGTTCTGTAATTTCTTCAGTATAGATACTTTACCTCTTTGGTAAGGTGTATTCCTATGTATCTTATTATTTTTGTGCTATTATAAATGGAGTCAATTCTCTATTTTCTCTCTCCACAGGTTGATTGTTAGTGTATACAAGATCAACTGATTTCTGTGCAAAGGATTTGTATCCTGCCATGTTACTGAATTGCTGCATGATTTCTAGTTGTTTGGTGGTGGAGTCTTTTGGGTTTTCCACATAAAGTATCGTGTCATCTGTGAAGAGAGTGTTTGACTCCTTCATTGCCCATTTGAATACCTTTTATTTCTTTTTGTTTTCTTATTGCTGTTGCTAGAACTTCTAGGACTATGCTGAACAATAGTGTCTAAAGGGGGCAACCTTGTCATGTTCCTGATCTCAAAGGAATGATATTTGCTGTGGGTTTTTCATAGATGGAATTTAAGAAATTGAGGAATGTTCCTTCTATCCCAACTCTGAAGAGTTTTAAGCGGGAAAGAATGCTGTATTTTATCGAACGCTATTTCTGCATCAATTGAGAGGACCATGTTATTCTTCTCTCTTCTCTTCTTAATTTGTTCTATCACACTGACTGGTTTGCAAATGTTGAATGGACCTGTCAGCCCAGGGAAAATCCCACTTGGCTGTGATGGATAATCCTTTTAAAGTACTATTATGCAATTATCTAGGAACTACGTGACAATTATCTAGGATCTACGTGTTCTTGGCAACATAGAAATATTAGCAATGTTTATTCTCTCAAACCATGAGCATGAAACGTTTTCCATCTTTTTGAGTCTTTTTCCATTTCCTTCATAAGTGTTCTGTAGTTTGGCAACTATATTCAATCTCGTTACTGGTTATTGGTCTATTCAGGTTGTCAATATCTTCCTGTTTCAGTCTTGGAAGATTATAGGTTTCCAGGAATGCATCCATTTCTTCTAGGTTGCTTAACTTATTGACATATAGCAGCTGATAATAATTTCTGACGATTATTTCTATATCCTTGGTGTTGGTGATGATCTCTCTACTTTCATTCATAATTTAATAATTTACTAATTTAATTTACATAACTTAACAATTTAATAATTTAATAATTTGGGTCATTTCTCTTTACTTTTGGATAATTCTTGCCTGTGGCTTATTTATCTTCTAATTCTTTCAAAGAACCACCTTCTAGTTTCACTGATGTGTTCTACTGTATTTCTGGTTTCTAATTTATTGATCACTGCTCTGATACTAATTGTTCCCCTTCTGATGCATAGGTTAGGCTTAATTTTCTTTGATTGTCTTCTTCCCTGGTTGCTTCCCTAGCCCTAAAAAGAGGGCATGCTCCTCCAGATGCCAGTCAGCATGGGGAGGAGGTTGCTCCATAATGAAGGTAAGGCCACTTCCTCTGTGCTCTCTCCCAGTGTGCCAGCTACCTCATGGTCCACTTTCAGGATACTTCCTATTCTCTCAAATGTTTGAATAATTACTCTCACACCTGATAAACAC
>NW_026739960.1:12272-23288 GCF_022355385.1 Mustela nigripes | reverse complement strand
ATATTGAGGTCCTTCATCCATTTTGAGTCTATTTTTGTGTGTGGTGTAAGGACAAAGGGAAAAAAAAAGCCAAAATGAACTTTTGGGACTTCATCAGGATCAAAGGCTTCTTCACAGAAAAGGAAAGAGTCAACAAAACAAAGAAGCACCCACAGAAGGCAAGAAAATAATCTCAAGTGACACAACAGACAAAGGGCTGGTATCCAAGATCTATAAAGAACTCCTCAAACTCAACACACAGAAAACAGAAAATCATGTCATAAAATGGGAAGAAGACATGAACAAACATTTCTCCAAAGAAAGCATAAAATGGCTAACAGACACATGAAAAAATATTCATCATCACTAGGCATCAGGGAGATTCAAATCAAAACCACACTGAGATACCACCTTACACCAGTTAGAATGGCCAAAATTAGCAAGATAGGAAACAACATGTGTTGAAGAGGATGTGGAGAAAAGGGAACCCTTTTACACTATTGGTGGGAATGCAAGTTGGTGCAGCCACTTTGGGGAACAGTGTGGAGATTCCTTAAAAAATTAAAAATAGAGCTTCCCAACATCTTGCAACTTTCCTGTATATCTGAATCTATTCGAAAATAAACATTTAAAAAATAAAAAGAAATAGAACTTCCCTATGACCCTGAAATTGCACTACTGGCATTTACCACAAAGATACAGATGTATTGAAAAGAAAGGCCATTTGTACCCCAATGTTCATAGCAGCAATAGCCACAGTCGCCTAACTCTGGAAAGAACCAAGATGCCCTTCAATGGGCAACTGGATAAGGAAGAGGTGGTCCATATATACTATGGAGTATTATGCCTCCATCAGAAAGGATGAATACCCAACTTTTGTATCAACATGAACAGGACTGGAGGAGATTATGCTGAGTGAAATAAGTGAAGTAGAGAAAGTCAGTTATCAAATGGTTTCACTTACTTGTGGAGCATAATAAATAACCGGATGACATGGGGAGATGGAAAGGAGAAGGAAATTGAGGAAAATTGGAGGGGGAGATGAACCACAGGAGACTATCGACTGAAAAACAATCTGAGGGTTTTGAAGGGGCGGGGGTTGGTAGGTTGGGTGAACCTGGTCGTGGGTATTGTAGAGGGCACGGATTGCATGGAGTACTGGTATGGTGCATAAACAATGAATTCTGGTACACTAGAAAGAAATTTTAAAAAGTAAAAATTTTTTTAAAAATAATTCTTAAATGCACTGATCAAGCAAAGTGGTAAAAGAGTAGGAGACTTCATTTCATCTGCTTCCCTGAATTTAGCTAGATAACTCTCTAATCACTCAGAATATCTGAGTTCAACCTGAGAGGTAAGGGAAAAAATGCTGGAATTCTATAAATGAAAAAGAACCACTTTTTTCAAGGAAGGCTGAGAATCGAAAGAAAGCAGATATATCAGAGGATATATACAACAGGGGAGGGAACTTCAGAAAGACAGCCAAAATAAGTGATACAGCCCCTGATGGCAAAACCAGAATCTTTAGAAATCTGCTCCTGTGAGAGAAATTCCTGCTTGAAACGTGCTCTTTGATGAAGGTGGCGGGGCAAAATCTTAAATGGAACAGTGTGGTCTCAGGATCACGGAGACACAGACAAACGGGGAATGCCTGAACCTGCAGAGTTCCTCAGCATTGGAGCAGGGAAACTGGTTATGGCCTGAGAACTTGGGAGGGCATCTCAGCTCAGTTCTCTATAAACCCTGAGCCCTACTGGCTCTGGTGACAGCTCTCAGTGTGGGGGAGGTATGTTGCAAACGACAGAAAAAGCAGTGGCCCACCGCCATCCCACAGGAGGAGTGGCTCAGGAGTGCACATGACCAGGGGACCACTCTCCATGGGGGATCCTGAGAAGGACAGAAAGACATGACCCTCCACCTACCTAGGAGGACTGGTGTAGGTGCACACCACAGGAGTCTAGATGTGACACACACAAAAGAGAAGACCTCGTATCCCTGAGGATTTTCTGAAGAAAGGGGCTGGGATCATTTAGTTCCAGGACTGGATAGCATCATATGGCCATTTTTATTCTCATCCTCTAAGGAGACTCAAATGCCTTCAAAGAACAAAAGCCACAGAGAAAAACTAGAAACAGCTTACACTGACCCCGACCCCTGGCAAGGGGAGGTACTACAACTCCACTGGCACAGGGACACCTGAGAATCAGTGCAGCAGGCCCCTCCCCCAGAAGAACAGCCAGAAGGACACTGAGCACCACGTGTATAGAGCACTCAGCACTGCACAGCTCCAGCTCTAGGGGGAAATACTACATAGAATTTGAGGTTGTTTCTCATGATTCATTGCTGTTTCAGTTTAAAATTTTTCCTTTATTTTCGCTTTTTTTCTTCGCAATGACTTTCTTATTTTAACAACTCTGTTTTTAAATCTTAATCTAACTCGAATTTTGTACACTTACGTTTTGTACATATATTCTTCATTTTTGGCTTACTTTCACTGTATTCAATTTTATTTTTGTATATATATACACACATATATACATATATATGCAAATATATATATATATACATATGTTTTGCTTTCTTTACAATTTTGGGATTTAGTGTCTTCTAACACACAGACCAAAATATACTCAGGACCAACTGGATCACCCTGTTCTGTCCACCTGGGAGTTATATTCTCGCGTCCACACCCAGCATTTTTGTTTGGTTGGTTCTGACCTCTTCGGATTTGTCTAGTGTGTGTTTTGCTTGAGTTTGGGTTGATATTTGTGTTTTGTTCACTCATTCATCCATTCTTTCCTGGTAAAATGACTGGAGAGAGGAATTCAAAACAGAAGAAAGATCCAGAGGTAAAACTCTCTGACATAGATGTAATCTATAAAATAAAATTTAAAAAATTTAAAATAAATATATAAATAAATAACTAATAAAAAATACAATAAAATAAAATTATACTATATTCGCTTCTTAGATAACTGCAAAACATTAAAATAAATGATTCTTCCTACAGAGAGCAGCATGATTGAATTTTCAAGGATTTGTGCAGAGCAAAAGAAAAGTCCTACAAATAAAATTACATAAAATATAAATTCTTGAAAATTAAAACTAGTCTAAGTAATCCGAGAACAGCCCATACTTGTGTGGGTACATAGTGAAGAAGGGACAAGGAAGGAGGAATTCCAGAAAAAATACAGGAAATTTTATAGAGGGTTGATTTGTTCACTCTGGATAATGTTGATTTTGACACCCATGTTTATCCTATCACACACTCTGCCTATATGCCATTCATTCCGTGCCAAGCACACTCACCAAAATTCTTACAAATAATCCCAGAGATGACTTGGGAGGAACACATAGATATTGAAATGTTGGAAAATACACCTACCAAACCCAATGCTCTCTATATTTCAGGACAACATAGAGAGGAAGTAAAACCATCCTGTCCCCATTACAGGAAGGATTTCCACATTCCTTACCAGCCTGAAAACTCTGTCTTCCAGGTGGTTCAGGGGACAATATGTCCTGTGGGGATATATAGTCAGAGAACATGCAAATAGGGCCCTCCATCTGCTGATTTAAAACAGCCCAAACCTGACTCTGCAGCTGGGAGAGGAGCCCCAGCACCAGGATTCCCAGGTGTTCCAATCAGTACTCAGGACAGAACACAGACAACTCGCAATGGAGTTTGTGCTTGGCTGGGTTTTCCTTGTTGCTCTTTTAAAAGGTAGTACATGGAAACCTGCTGGGGGAGGAGTCAAGATGGTGGAGAAGGAGCAGGCTGAGACATCAGGTACCAGGAGATCAGCTAGATAGCTTATCTAACCATTGCAAACACCTACAAATCCAATGGGAAATCAAAGAGAAGAAGAGCATCAATTCTAGAAACAGAAAAAAAACCACTTTCTGAAAGGTAGGACTGGCGGAGAAGTGAATCCAAAGTGACGGGAAGATAGACCACAGGGGGAGGGGCCGGCTCCCAGCAAGCAGTGGAGCAATGGAGCACAAAAGCAGGATTTGTAAAAGTCTGCTCCACTGTGGGACGTCACTCCAGAGGTTAAACCGGGGGGAAGCCCATGCGAGGTCAGAGTATCCCCAGGTCCCGTGGGGTCACAGAAGGACTGGGGGTGTCTGAGTGTCACCGAGCTTGCAGATTTTACAGCAGGGAAACCGGCTACTGAGACAGAGGGGAGAGTGAGTGCTCAGCTCTGGGTTACCTTGAACCGTTGGCAGCCTGGGTGAGCTCAGAGTGGGGCCGGAGGCCAGGAAGACAGAGTGACTGAGCACTTTTCTCCACATGCGACTGAAGGCCAGGGAGAAGGAAGCGACTGAGTGCTTTTCTCCAAGCACAACCAGAGGCCAGGGAGGCGGGGGCGGTTGGGTGCTTTTCTCTGAGGGCCCACTGAGGAGCAAGACGCTGAGATCTCACCTCCTCCAGGCCGGAGGTTGGGAGGCCGCCATTTTCATTCCCATCCTCTGGAACTGTACGGAGAGCATTCAAGGAATAAAAGCTCCTGAGAGCGAACCGAGCAAAACACTTAGCCCGGCCCCTGGTAAGGGCGGTGCAATTCCGCCTGGGGCAAAGACACTTGAGAATCACTACAACAGCTCCCTCCCCCAGAAGATCGACAAGAAACCAAGCCAAGACCAACTTCACTTACCAAGGAGAACAGTGGAATTGGAATCCTCCTCTGGAGAAGAGGAGAAAGCAAATCTTACCTGGACAAAATGACAAGGCGGATAAACTCACCACAAAAAAAGAACAAGAGGTAGTTCTGGGAATTTAATCAATGCAGACATTGGTAATATGACAGACCTAGAGTTCAGAATGATTCTCAAGATCCTAGCTGGGCTTGAAAACAGCATAGAAGATATTAAAGAAACCATCTCTGGAGAGATAAAAGCCCTTTCTGGAGAAATAAAAGAACTAAAATCTAACCAACTTGAAATCAAACAAGCTATTAATGAGGTGCAATCAAAAATGGAATCTCTTACTGCTAGAATAAATGAGGCAGAAGAAGGAATTAATGATATAGAAGACCAAATGACAGAGAATAAAGAAGCTGAGCAAAAGAGAGACAAACTACTGGACCACGAGGAGAGAATTCAAGGATAAGTGACACCATAAGATGACACAACATTAGAATAATTGGGATTCCAGAAGAAGAAGAAAGAGAGAGGGGAGCAGAAGGTATATTGGAGAGAATGTCCCTAGTATGGCAAAGGGAGCAAGCATCAAAATCCAGGAGAGCGAAGAATGCCCCTCAATATCAATAAAAATAGGTCCACACCCCATCACCTAATAGTAAAATTTACAAGTCTTAGCGACAAAGAGAAAATCCTGAAAGCAGCCCAGGAAAAGAAATCTGTAACACAAGGGCAAAGATTGGCAGTGGACTTATCCACAGAGACCTGGCAAGCCAGAAAGAACTGGCATGATATATTCAGAGCACTAAATGAGAAAAGCATGCAACCAAGAATACTATATCCAGCTAGGCTATCATTGAAAATAGAAGGAGAGATAAGATCTTCCAGCACAAAAAAAAACTGAAAGATTTTGCAAACACCAAACCAGCTCTACAGGAAATATTGAAAGGGGACCTCTAAGCAAAGAGAGACCCTGAAAGTAGTAGATCAGAAAGAAACAGAGACACTATACAGTAACAGTCACCTTACAGGCAATACGATGGCACTAAATTCATATCTCTCAATAGTTATCCTGAATATCAATGGGCTAAATGCCCCAATCAAAAGACACAGGTATCAGAGTGGATAAAAAAACAAAACCCATCAATATGTTGCCTACAAGAAACTCATTTTAGACCCAAAGACACCTCCAGATTTAAAGTGAAGGGGTGGAAAACAATGTACCATGCTAATGGACATCAGAAGAAAGCTGGGGTGGAAATCCTTATATCAAATCAATTAGATTTTAAGCCAAAGACTATAATAAGAGATGAGGAAGGACACTATATCATACTCAAAGGGTCTGTCCAACAAGAAGAAATAATAATTTTAAATATCTATGCCCCTAACATGGGAGTAGCCAACTATATAAACCAATTAATAACAAAATCAAAGAAATATATCCACAATAATACAATAACATTAGGGGACATTAACACTCCCCACACTGAAATGGACAGATCATCTAAGCAAAAGGTCAACAGGGCAATAAAGTCCTTAAATGACACACTGGACCAGATGGACATCACAGATATATTCAGAACATTTCATCCCAAAATAACAGAATACACATTCTTCTCTAGTGCACGTGGAACATTCTCCAGAATAGACCACACCCTGGGTCATAAATCAGGTCTCAACCAGTATCAAAAGATTGGGATCATTCCCTCCTTATTTTCAGACCAAAATGTTCTGAAGCTAGAACTCAATGGCAAGAGGAAATTTGGAAAGAACCCAAATACATGGAGACTACACAGCATCCTTCTAAAAAATAAATGGGTCAACCAGAAAATTAAAGAATTGAAAAAAAATTCATGGAAACAAATGATAATGAAAACACAATGGTTCAAAATCGGTGGGACACAACAAAGGCAGTCCTGAGAGGAAAATATATAATGATACAAGCCTTTCTCAAGAAACAAGAAAAGTCTCAAGTACACAACCTAACCCTACACGTAAAGGGGCTGGAGAAAGAATAAGCAAGAAACCCTAAACCCAGAAGGAGAAGAGAAATCATAAAGATCAGAGCAGAAATCAATGAAATACAAACCAAAAAAACAATAGAACAAATCAACGAAACAAGGAGCTGGTTCTTTGAAAGAATTAATCAAATTGATAAAACCCTGGCCACGCTTATCAAAAAGAAAAGAGAAAGGACCCAAATAAATAAAATCATGAATGAAAGAGGAGAGATCACAACTAACACCAAAGAAATACAAACTATTATAAAAACTACTATAAGCAACTCTACAACAACAAATTTGACAATCTGGAAAAAAAAAAGGATACATTTCTAGAGACATATAAACTACCACAACTGAACCAGGAAGAAATAGAAAACCTGAACAGATCCATAACCAGTAAGGAGATTGAAACTGTCATCAAAAATCTCCAAACAAACAAAAGCCCAGGGCCAGATGGCTTCCCAGGGGAATCCTACCAAACATTTAAAGAAGAACTAATTCCTATTCTCCTGAAACTGTACCAAAAAATAGAAATGGAAGGAAAACTTCCAAACTCATTTTATGAGGCCAGCATCACCTTGATCCCAAAACCAGACAAGGATCCCACCAAAAAAGAGAACTACAGACCAATATCCTTGATGAACACAGATGCGGAAATTCTCACCAAAATACTGGCCAACAGGATTCAATAGTACGTTAAAAGGATTATTCACCACGACCAAGTGGGATTTATTCCAGGGCTGCAAGGTTGGTTCAACATCCGCAAATCAATCAATGTGATACAATACATAAATACAAGAAAGAACAAGAACCATATGATACTCTCAATAGATGCTGAAAAAGCATTTGACAAAGTACAGCATCCCTTCCTGATCAAAACTCTTCAAAGTGTAGGGATAGAGGGCACATACCTCAATATTATCCAAGCCATCTATGAAAACCCCACTGCAAATATTATTCTCAATGGGGAAAAATTGAAAGCTTTTCCGCTAAGGTCAGGAACACAGCAGGGATGTCCATTATCACCACTGCTATTCAACATAGTACTAGAGGTCCTAGCCTCAGCAATCAGACAACAGAAAGAAATTAAAGGCATCCAAATTGGCAAAGAAGAAGTCAAATTATCACTCTTCGCAAATGATATGATACTCTATGTGGAAAACCCAAAAAACTCCACTCCAAAGCATTAGAACTTGTACAGGAATTTAGTAAAGTGTCCGGATATAAAGTCAATGCACAGAAATCAGTTGCTTTTCTCTACACCAACAAGACAGAAGAAAGAGAAATTAGGGAGTCAATCCCATTGACAATGGCACCCAAAACTATAAGATACCTAGGAATAAACCTAACCAAAGAGGCTAAGAATCTAGTTTCAGAAAACTATAAAGTACTCATGAAAGAAATTGAGGAAGACATAAAAAAATGGAAAAATGTTCCATGCTCCTGGATCGGAAGAACAAATATTGTGAAAATGTCTATTTTACTTAAAGCAATCTACACACTTAATGCAATCCCTATCAAAATCCCATCCATTTTTTTCAAAGAAATGGAAAAAATTATCTAAAATTTATATGGAACCACAAAAGACCTTGAATAGCCAGAGGAATATTGAAAAAGAAAGCCAAAGTTCGTGGCATTACAATTCCGGACTTCAAGCTCTAGTACAAAGCTCATCATCAAGACAGCATGGTACTGGCACAAAAACAGACACATAGATCAATGTAACAGAATAGAGAGCCCATAAAAAGACCCTCAACTCTATGGTCAACTAATCTTTGATAAAGCAGGAAGGAATGTCCAATGGAAAAAAGACAGTCTCTTCAACAAATGGTGTTGGGAAAATTGGACAGCCACATGCAGAAATATGAAATTGGACTATTTTTTTTCATCACACACGAAAATAGACTCAAAATGGATGAAGGACCTCAATGTGAGAAAGGAATCCATCAAAATCCTTTAGGAGAACACAGACAGCAACCTCTTCTACCTCAACCGCAGCAACTTCTTCCTAGGAACATCACCAAAGGCAACAGAAGCAAGGGCAAAAATTGAACTATTGGGACTTCATCAAGATCAAAAGGTTTTGCACCGTTAACAAAACCAAAAGACAACTGACAGAATGGGAGAAGATATTTGCAAAAACTGAAAATAGAGCTACCATATGACCCAGCAATTGCACTACTGGGTATTTACCCTAAAGATACAAACGTGGTGCTCCAAAGGGGCATATGCACCCAAACGTTTATAGCAGCAATGTCCACAATAGCCAAACTATGGAAAGAACCTACATGTCCATCAACAGATGAATGGATAAAGAAGATGTGGTATATATACACAATGGAATACTATGCAGCCATTGAAAGAAATGTAATCTTGCCATTTGTGACGACATGGATGAAACTAGAGGTTATCATGCTTAACGAGATAAGTCAAACAGAAAAAGACAAATATCATATAATCTCCCTGATATGAGGAAGTGGAGATGCAATGTGGGGAGTTTGGGGTGTAGAAAAAGGATAAATAAAACAAGATGGGATCGGGAGAGAGACAAACCATAAAAGACTCAATCTCAAAAAACAGACAGAGGAATAGTTTCACTTATTTGTGGAGCATGACAAATAGCATGGAGGACAAGGGGAAATGGAGAGGAGAAGGGAGTTGAGGGAAATTGGAAGGGGAGGTGAACCATGAGAGACTATGGACTCTGAAAAACAATCTGAGGGTTTTTAAGGGGCAGGGGGTGGGAGGTTGGGGGAACCAGGTGGTGGGTATTAGAGAGGGCACGGATTGCATGGAGCACTGTGTGTGGTGCAAAAACAATGAATACTGTTACGCTGAAAAGAATTTAAAAAAAATAAAAGGTTAAATAGTAAAAAAAAAAAAAAAAACAAAGTAGACAGAGGGTTGCTAGGGGAGGGGGAACAGAAGAGGGTGGTGGGGATATGGACATTGGGGAAGGTGTGTGCTATGAGTGCTGTGAAGTGTGTAAACCTGGCGATTCACAGACCTGTACCCCTGGGGATTAAAAATACATTATATATGCTTATTTAAAAAATTAAAAATTAAAAAAAGTTTTAAAAAAAAGTAATACATGGAGATTAAGAGACTTTGAGTATGATAATGTATACGAGTGAGAGAAACAGTGGGTGTGTGACAGTTTCCTGACCAGGATGTCTTGTGCCTGCAGGTGTCCAGGGTGAGATGCAGCTGGTGGAGTCTGGGGGAGACCTGGTGAAGCCTGGGGGTTCCCTGAGACTCTCCTGTGCAGCCTGTGGATTCACCTTCAGTAGCTACTGGATGAGCTGGGTCCACCAGGCTCCAGGGAAGGGGCTGCAGTGGGTCACATATATTAGCAGTGGTGGAAGCACATACAATACAGACCCTGTGACGGGCCGTTTCACCATTCCCAGAGACAATGGCAAGAACAAGCTGTATCTGCAGATGAACAGCCTGAGAGTCGAGGACACAGCCGTGTATTACTGTGCAACAGACACAACGAGGGGACATCACTGTGAGTCCAGACACAAACCTCACTTAGGAGGGGATCTGGACCACCAGGGGGTGCACACAACTCATCAATTCCTCTTTAAGCCCCAGGAACAGATGCAGATGAAAGTTATGGGCAGGTTTCCTGTCAGAATCTAGCGATTCCTCTCCAGAGAACACTTTCCCTCAGGAACCTCCTCTGCACACATAATTCTGTGCTTACCTCTTCACTCTATGACTGAAAATTTGTTCTAATGGGAAAACAATTATACTAAAATGCAGAAAATACAGTCACTCACGTTGTTTCTTGCTGTCCCTAAATACCAATGAATGACAAATAAACTGACCCTCACCAGGTGAGCCTTTACAGGAATCCCAGCTGCTCTCACTGTGCATCACAGGTCCACCCTGCTCAACGTGCAAACTTGATAGAAGCAGCATGAAGTGCATGCTGGACATGAGGCTACAGAGGCATCAACAATCAAAGGCAAAAGAAGAAAGGGACTTGGTTGGGGAGTCACTGTCTGAAGCAATGTTCACAGGATCAATGTTAGTGACAACATGGGAAAGCAATGGAGCCCCCACCAGGTGTGATGTGTAGTCTGGACATTACACACACACAGGCATAAACACACACACACACACAGACACACACACGAGTATGAAACCTTTTTCAGTTTGCTCTAATTTCTCTGCAGCAAAAGTGGTCCTAAGACAAAAATACACATCATACATGAAGACCTCAAGAAGCAAGAAAAATCTGAAAGAAACACTCTAACGCTACACCTGAAGGAGCTAGAGAAAGTTGATAATTAAAGCCTAAATACAGGAGAAGGAAGGAAATAGTAAAGATTATAAATGTAAAAAAGTAAATGTATAAGATTATAAATGTAAAAAAGTAAAG